>NW_028243907.1:0-89590 GCF_964263255.1 Lissotriton vulgaris | reverse complement strand
CCATGCCGGTGTTGTGTAATATGTGGTATCCCCTCGGGATCGTGTATCCCCTGGCGATCGGCAACCTCCGGAGGTCTTGCCGATTGGACAGCTCGGACGGGCCCCCAGCAGCTCCGCCCTCCTCAGGAGAAGCGAGCCTCGGCTCTAGCAGGCAGGAGCAGCAGCGCACCGAGCCGAGCAGCTGAAGGAATGCACACAACCCTCTCGCTCTGCTTACAGACTCTCAGAAAGGGTTTCAGTAAAGAAACGAACTGTTTCTTTTGTTTATTCCGCCGTGACCTCTGACTAATTGGGTAGAGTGATAATAATGACACCCATTCAAAATGTAACATGTATTCTAGGTGTAGAATAATTTGACTGTACTGCTGTGCAATAACGAAGTTAATCATCCTACCCCATGATATCTGGTCATATTTGCAAAGGAGGGCCCATTTCGAGGGTATTATTATTACGTATTATTTGTAAAGAGCAGCTGACAGCCAGAGGTCTTTGCACTAAGGCGCTATAAAGAAAGCCTGGTGACAAACACGAATGGAAGTTTACCGAAACACTAAAGTTTTCAAAGAATGCTGACCCAAATGCGCCCGAACAGCAGGAAAAGTTAAACAAGCATTGGCATAGCCAAAAGGTCTCGACTTTGGGACCTTATAAGTGTTTAGCCTGAGATTTTTGTAATGTTTTAGAGGTATGTTATAGAGCAATGTAGCTGTTGTCTTTAATACTGTAAAGTTTGTGTGCAAGTTGTGATTAGTTTAGTGACGTAAGGGTAGTGGAATATAGTGGTGAGTTGTGATATGATGTGTGTCGGTGGGATGTGTGTGTGTATTGTGTTTTGCTGGTGTGTATGTTGGTGGTATATGCAAGTTTACACCTCCCCCCCAAAAAAAACAATTGTAATGATATTAGTTATGTGCGTAGTTTCATGGTATTAAAGAGAAGAGGGGAGCAAAAGACAGAGAAAAGGGACAAAATCTGGGTATGAGAGAAAGTAGCAGGGAAACAGAAAGGCCAAGAAACAGGGGGACTGAAAAGAGAGGAGAGAGGCAGAGGAACAAGAAGAAAGACGGTCCTAGGCGCTGTTCCTAGGCACGGGGTGGTTACGTGATTTGCTCTGAATCACAGGTTGTTGAGTCTACGCAGACCGCCAGCTCCAAAGTAGGCCTCTCTGGCCGTTACGCCACACCTTCAACTCTCAGCCCTTGTTACCTACTCTGGTTGTTTGTCTCTTTCAGAAAAGGGTCATGGTTAGGAGTCAGGCAGAGAGAAATTACTGTAGGATCAGGGGTGGATCAGCATTAAAGCACCTGGTATTCCTAGTTGCTGGAACACCGGACCACATTTTACAGGAAGTAATTCTACTTAGTAAAATCGTAGGGGACTTTAGCTGCAGAAGTCAAGCCTTGTCACCCGATTTGTTTTTTTTATTTCTGGTGGGGATGTATTCAGTTCTACCCCCTGCCCCACCTTCAATGCCCCTTTCCTTCCTAATCCCCACAGCCTTTCCCTCCATCCACACCCCACACAGACGCTCCCACATACATTGATCAGGTGGTAAATGTATGCGTGAAATCCCATGGAATTTAGAATTCTGCATCGTTTTGTGACCGTAAATCCAGTTCCACATGGTAATTCCCCATTCCAACTCTTATTGTAAAACAGGTGGAACAGGTTTACCTATGGAATTCTAATCCAACTGATAATGATTGGTGGGGCGTTCCAGCGTCTGATCTGATTTTACCAGGCGCTAATTTTTCTCAGAGCAAGTGTGAATGTATGCCTTAAAATCCATAACACTGGGAATTCTGTGTGGCTTTACAACCAGGAAGTCCAGCTCCACAGACCAATTCCCCATTCCAATACATTATGTCATAGTACTGGTGCGATGTTACTGCACGGTAATTCAAATTTCACCTGCAGATTTACCTCCTTGCCCTAAACAAGTACCGTGCAATTCCTAATTAGCCCCAAAGAGTCAGAAATGCATCTCTTCCCATTTGCATCTGCTGATTAAGTTTGTTTTAATGTTTCCCTTAGCTTGAAGATGGTAGCTGCCTTGCACACAACAGCAGCTCTCTGGTGCTTTTAACATACAAAGATGCCCACATGGAAGAAGAAATGCAGATGACTTATGGAACTTCCAAATATTTTTACCTTATGAGGTGTTCAGTTTTGCACAAACCTATTGTCTTTCTCCCCTCACTTTCACACCCAAGGCTCATCTGTATACGATTTAGGGCATCACGTTTCATCTCCAGCGTACCCGCTGCCTTCCTGACCTCCAGATTAATATTTGGACGAAGTCAATTAAAAGTTCCTCTCAATGTAAATATATATGCAGCTGGCAACAGGTGCTGGAATAAATTCTCAAAGATTTTCCTGACAGTACCACAATTCTCACTTATTTAGGTGAAAACATATGTTTATTTCCGGTCCATATGCTTCATTATCACCTCCAAGACACGTCATATACGAGCTTCATGAAGAAGAAAAGCAAATAAATGTGCATTCATAATAAGACAGAGCGGCCTAAGAATGCGCCTTGTGTTTTGCTGGTAAAGTGTCATGATTGCTCTTTTAGTGAAACGCTCGCTGCTGATGTTGACAGTGATCGGGTTATCACGTGTGACCCTCTTAGTGATTAAATTGACCAAATAATACAGCTGATATTTGTATCCTTTGAAAGCCGCAAAAGGGTGGTATAAAGTGTGATAAACAGGCTTTTGTTTTCAGAGGGCAGCTATTGTCTTGTAACATGTAACATTGAGAAAACAAAGATGTTGAAAGTAAAACTGTGAATCACCTGCCAGACAGGGCGGTGTCCAGGGGAAGTCAGCATCAAGTGTGTACAGAATTCACCTTCTTTCAGACACTTGGAGTGTGTAATATCCTGATTTAGTTGCTATTTCTCACAGCTGCAAGAGGAGATGTTAGTCGGCAGCGATGAGGAGAAACAGATTTAATGTATAATAATCCATCCTACGGCCAGCATCTGCCCACAGAAAGCCAGGCATCTGACTGTCAGAGGGATAGAAACCAACAGCTGCCGAGAATACTGAAGCGTGAGGCAAGCACACCACAATCGCCACAAGAATTGAGACATATACTTATAAATCGTCAGCTGTACGAAACATATTATGGAAATACAATATTAGATTTTTTGCAGTTTTAGCATTTTCTCAAAACATAAAGCGTAGTTATCCAAAGATGGGGTGAAAATCTGAGTACATTCTATTATGCTCTCCTTGGCAGTCAGCACTAAGCGTCTAAAAAGAGTAAAACGCCAAGCCTCTTGTCCCGTGCTCTACGGCGAACGAGGAACCTAGAGGAAAAGCCCCTGCGACAGGTGATGGTGGACTCACCGGATGAGTACTGTTACCGGCGAAGGACGGAGGCCTGCGGATGCACAGATGGATGATGGCAGTGACAACCCGGGCGTCATCGGCTAATGCAGGCCTTCATACACAAATGGCTGTACATCGGTGGGAGTCGCAGCACTGGGAGGGGAGTCACACTACCGGAAGTAGCAGGGGCTAGTGAAGGAGATGACGTTCTGACATACAAGTAAGGGCCGTGTGGCTCTTGCATAGTAGCTATGGAATCAGCGATGGAGTCTAAGCAGCTCTCTGAACCTGTCTTAGTGGATTTATTTACCACCAGAAATCTTGTTGACACGAGTAATGCGTATCCTTTAATTGGCCACAGTCCTTCTTCCAGGCTTAGTAGGCAAACAAGCTGTATTAGCCTGCGCCGCTAGCTTCTTCAAGCTGAGTTAGTCACTCTGTATAAGGCGTCACGTCAATTTGCTTTTGTCGCTAGAACCCGCCCACAGCAGCAGCTAAACACCGAGCTATGGGCACGGTGTTTAGCTAACGGTGTGCAACTCTTAGAGTTATGCAACCAATGAAACAGGGGGTGGAGGGGGGCCTGCGCGATTCATTTGCGGGAGCGCGTGGCTGGCGCCGTGAGAATTGCTACAATATGGTGCCAGCCGTGCACTCCCGGAAGTGGATCGCCACACGTGCACGCGTTGCCATTGATGGCAATGGAACGTGTGCACGTTCTTGGCTGAAAAGACAAAGCGATCGGTAAAGGTCTTTATGTGCACTGCGTAGGCGAGACCTAAAAAACGGGCCTGTTTGTTTATTTTCGCTCAGGTTCTTCATCACTCTTAAATACAATTTACAATTACAATTTGTACTTACACTTTCCTCAGGGCATAGGACGGGGTGGGCCAGTATGGAATGACAGCAGGAGCCGCTTCTGCTGAGAGAGCTGCTAATGTGGCCATAGCAGCTTATGGCACCAGGTCGCCTCCGGCTGGGGCTGGCTTCCAAGATGTGGCGAGAACTATAGAGTACCCGGGAGCTGCCAGCCACAGCATGCTACCTTTGCAGACCTATTACCACAGCCACTGCAAGCCCGAGGCATTGGGAGGCCCAATTATGCGGCATGGATGACAACATGTGCGGCAATAAGAGCGAATTATGCAGCATAACATGGTGCAACCTTTAGCAATTCTATGTCATTATTTTGTCACTTTAACAACTATTAGTGATCAGTCACGGCTCTCATACTCGGGGGAGGGTCACGCGAGGGAGCTTAAAATAAAATGACAGATTAAAATAAAGCAAACTTACCTGACCAGGTGACCTGGACCGGGGTCCCACGTTGGGGGCTGCTTGGCGCCTTCTGTGCTGCTCTGTCCTGGGCCGGTCCCGGTCCCGTGCCTTTTGAACAACAGTCCTCAGGCTGCCCGGTGTCTCAGGCAGCCAACCCAGACGCTGCATTAGCAGCGCCAGGATTGGCTAGGGCACGAAGATGACCCGCCCATTAGAGACCAGGGGTTGCTGCATGAAGCAACCCTCAGTCTCTCGGGTCCCGACTCTCCCCTCGCTCTCCGGGTCCTTAGGAGGTGGCTTTAGTGCTCATGTTCGGGCTGGTCATAATAATGACCAGCCCAAAATCGAGCATGGGCACTATTGCAGCTGCGCTTTAGTAAGCGCTGCAGTCAGTCACCCTCCTGTACTGCCGCAGCCAGCCCCGCCACCACCCCGCCCCCCTTCAACGCCGATTGAATGCCTGCCTGAGCAGAGCATCAAGTACTTGTCTTTAAAGTTTGCTATTTTGCTTGCGCGCAGTGCGACCTGAGGCCATGTGGCCAGGTGGGGCAACGCCGCAGCACCCCAATGGACGCACCCCCTGCTAGTTGATCAGGCAGCCTCTCTAGATGTTAACTAAATGTGAAACAAAGGACAAAAATTACCGGAGATCTTGAATGCTTGAACATCATTACTTAACATAAATTGTTACTTGTCAAATGATCATTTACTTAACATATTTGTTTAAGTGTTCATATTTGGCCGGACAATAGTTCACTATTTTTTTATTTTCAATAGTGTTTATGGACTCAGCTGTTTCAGAAGTCTATAAAGTGTGGTTTGCAAATCATTTTGCATTTATTATTTATAACCTTGTGAACAAAGGGGATCAGGTTAGGGGGACAGGCTTTCTCTGTATTGTGGACATTTTCTCCCTTCCAATTACTATACTAATCTTCCACTCAAGAGGTGTGAGAAGTAACACCTAAAAGCAAGTTCGGATGAAATGTCCAACCCCTGTGGGTTAGCCTCATGTGCAGACCATGTTAAGTTTCAGTGTATGTGGTCTTGTTTGCTTTGGAAGGCAGATGTTTAAAACAATCATTTGCAATGCAATAGGTCTCACTTTTTTTTTCCATTAGAGCTAGTGGCATTGAAATGGAAATGTTTTTAACAGTTATGACTTTTGTATTAGCAATGTAAAGGCAATAGAAATTGATACAATCCTTTTTTACATTACTGATGCCAACCTTGTTTGTGTCACTGAGGTGGTTCACTGTTGGGGATAAAAAGGCCACTAATGTAAACTTGCCTGATAGGCTGACTATTACAACAGTAATAACAGTAGCTTGTGATGCGAGCAGCAACTGCCACTGTAACTGTCCAGTTCCATATTGTGCAGTGTAACACGGGTATAGAGATTAATCTAAGCAGTCACAGGGTTCAATGTTTGTCAGAGAATGGGGACAAAGAGATGATAGGCGATTTGGCCAGGGTCACACAGTGTGAACATGTGATCAATAAAAGTGGTATGTGACAGAAGTCTAAGGTGAGGTGGGAAGGGAAGGGAGCATTTACGACTACGTATTGGGGAAGAGAAGAGGTAAAAACATAAATGAAGATTTTCCACATGTAATACACATGGTTGGTTTAATTAAAAACTCTTCCTTGTTTTTAGGTAGTAGGAAGCAATGGATGAACAGTGTCAAAGTTCAGTAAGCCGGAACTTTGGTTTCCTCATCCCACATGTGAGAATTTTTCCATAGAACAAATTCTAAATGGGGTACTGGGAGAGGTTGTGAAGGAGCAGCAACAAAGGTCAACGCATCCAGAACGCCTCCGCCCGACTCATCCTGGACATCCCTCGACGCAGCCACATCTCCGGCCACCTGAGGAACCTGCACTGGCTCCCCGTCAACAAGAGGATCACGTTCAGGCTCCTCACCCACGCACACAAGTCTCTCCACAACCTGGGCCCCAAGTACCTCAACGACCGCCTGACCTTCCACACGCCCACCCGCCAGCTACGGTCCGCTAGCCTCGCCCTCGCCGCCGTACCACGCATCCGAAGAGCCACCGCCGGAGGCAGATCCTTCTCCTACCTGGCGGCCAAGACATGGAACTCCCTCCCCATCCACCTTCGGCTGACCCAGGACCACCTCGCCTTCAGGAGACAACTCAAGACCTGGCTGTTCGAGCAGTAGCGGCCCCCTTCCCCTAAGCGCCTTGAGACCCTTCCGGGTGAGTAGTGCGCTATACAAGTGTTATGATTGATTGATTGATTGATTGATATATGGGATCAGTCCTGGATGGGGAAAAATGTGGTTTATCTGTGGCTGCATTATGCCAGGCTCTTGCATCATATGTGCCCTGGCACTGACTGGCCGCTGGACACAGGGCTAGTAGTATTTAAAAAACAACCCCTAAAACTCCTGCCTGGGCTCTGCTGTGTTACCAGATGTCCTTACAAGGGCACCATGGGTGCAGAGCACCTCACTAGTGTCCACTGTCCATCCTCATCATGGCAGCAGTGCCACCCGCCATGTGGCTCCCCTATGGATACCGTGGACACTGTTTGATCTACTGCATATTTGTGTCTGCATGTGTGTCTGCGTGCATGTGTGTGTGTGTGAGAGGCTGTCTGTGTGTGTGTGTCTGTCTGTCTATGTTTCTGTGTGGATGTAGATTTTAAGCAAACCAGGTAAAGCATCAGAGACTACAAAACGGATAGAAGCAGCAGCTGCAGGCTTGTCTGGGCAGTTTGGGGTTTAACTTGCAGGCATGTCCGAGCTATGCAACAGCATTCCAGCGTGAGGGAGAGAGCAGCAGAGAGGGAGAAGGAGAAATAGAGAAGGAGAGGTGGATAGAAAAAGCAGCACAGCCCAGACGGCATGCTGCACTGCCTACGAAAAGCATAACATTTTGTAAAAAAAAACAGTTGGGCGAGCCGCTCCTTTATTTTGTTTAGCGAAGTTCAAAAATCTCTGTTGGGCATTCTTCAAGCCCCGCCTCGCCCCACTCTAAAAAGGGCATCTCGCCAAAATCTTTTTTTTCAATATTTTAAGCTTTTAGTCAGCAGCATAGCATGTGGCCTGTGCTGTCCTGCTCATTAAAAGCATAAAATATGATAAGAATAGAGTTTCGTTGGGAGTGGGCTGCTGCTTACGGAGATGAAGGCAAAAGGCTCGCTCGCCAATGTTGCACGTGTCCCAGGAGAAGAAGCTGTATGCAGCACTCGCACACCCTTACAATTCCTTGTTTTGCCCCTTTGCTGAAAAGGGAGGAGGGGCCATCACATGCAGATGGGAGGAGGGAATAGAGGCCACCACATGCTGTACTGTGTGATGGCCGACCAAAATGCTCTCTGAGTGAACTCGCCGGAAAGGGAGATGAACATACAAAGGAGGGACTTTTACAGAAATACACTAATAAGAAGCCAGCATTTTTGATTACCACAGATAGTAACCCATGGCAATCAGTGGGTTTGCCAGACCCCACAAATGAGACATAACAGGTCGATCAAAGCTCGACCTAAAAAAGGCTGGCACCCAGACTATAACAGTTTTGTGAGCCCTCTGAATTTAGATGAGCTATTGTCAGTGAAAGATTAAAACTATCTGTGGAAATGTTTGGTATAAGAGTGGTACAAAGTGAAAACGTGTTTTACGTGTTTTTATTTTTATAAAAAGTGTTTGTATTAGTACATTTTTGGGGGCAAGAATGTGTATTGAGTGTACTTTTATTTTCTGTGAGTGTTTAATCTATATGTAATGCTACTTGTTATTGAGTACCCATGTATGTTGGAAGAACATACGTTGGGAGATAAGAATTCAACACCAATGCCCTTAACCACCCATACTAGTATTTTACAAACGATTCTGGCATATAATCCCTCAGTCTGGGCAGGAGTAATGATTTCATGTATTGCACTCTGCACCAGGTCTGCTTGCCTGTCAGAGATGATCTTGACTTGTTTCTGCAGTGCTGTAAAGTTGGCTTATGTTATGTGTGACACTTTCAGTTAGTTCATGCTTTTGAGTCCATGCTTTTGAGCCAGCAGCACACTGCCTTATGGGTATTGTAGTTTGCCTTCTCTCCTTAATAAACATGGGCTTTCATGGCTAAGCATGCAAAACGCTGTTTACTGATAAGCCAGAAATTGCTGCAGGTTTAGCACTTGGCACAAGGGCATTGACCTGATATATAAATGATTGCACCACAGCTCTACCAAACTTTCAGAGGTAGCTTATGGAAAGGCAGTCACTTACTTGATGGAATACAAATTATTTGTAAGATACATATATAGTCTCATTAAACACAAGTATTGTAATTGCATTTATCAAGCGCTTATTTTTCCATTTCCATTTCCAAGCTTTATTTCATTCTTATAGACCATAAAAGCAAAAATATAAAATACATACATCACTAAATTTGGGCAATAAAAACATCAATGGACATTACAGGATATAGCCATGTACAGTGAGTTGAACACATTTCATAACAGTTAAAACGATATTAAAATTTAAAAAGCGAATTAAACAGTGATTTCATATATTAGTAAGATCAAGACAGTAGGAAATGGCAAAGGAACATATATCATGTGCAGGGAGAGATTTAAAACTTGCAGCGCCTATGCCACATAGAGTTAAGGAAACGGAACACAGCAAAAACAATCTGAGGACGAGTGTCGGTTCTCAAAACTCTAAAGGCCTCCCATCACTGTCTGTACCCCAGGATCCTGCACATTGGTAAAAGCCAGTACCTCCTATGTACATCATTTCCTGGACAAAAGAAGAAAACATGAATGGGAGTCTCTTCTTGGCTATTGCAGGCATGGCATCTAACAGGGGAAGCTTTTGCCCAATTCTTTGTAAGTGCATGGACCGGCAAGCAACCCAGTCTGAATTAAACATAGAGTTTCCTTGCCATGAACGGATGTACATCATCAAGGAACCGTTCAAATAAATACTGGTCTTTAAAATTAAGGAAGTCAGAGGTTAAATGGCCTGTTTTTTTTGTGCTCCTTTGGATTTCAGCCAATCTAAACTGTCTGTAAGTTTCGACTAGTTCGAGCCGTGTTATTGTCGGGGACACTTCCTCAGGGTGGGTCTATAGGTTCGGCCGGCCTAGTCTACGGCACAGATCTTTTATGTGGGTGAACCAGGATAGTTTTCCCACCCCTGGGAGCCCAATGATCGCCTTTAGTTCTGACTGGTAGGCTATTAGGTCTGGAGTCGCCCATAGCCTTCGCCAAAAAGTCAGGGGTCACAGTCCGATCTCCTCATCTATGGGTCTTATCCCGAGGTCCATACGTAGGGGGATGAGAGGGGTGCTTTGTGGTAGGCCCAAGAGCTGCCTCATGAACTTATTCTCGGTTTTGACCAATCCACCTATTGGGAGGTGTCCCCAAAGGTCTGCCCAGTACATTACAGCACTCCTGATTTGGACTTTGTATATCTCAGTCAATGGGCTCGGTTGTCTAGATGTGGAGTGTCTGTATAGTTTTGCTATTCCCCCTGCCATCTGTGCTAACCTTAGGCCTGCCTTTTCTTGCTGTGGGCCCCAACCAAAGGTTTCCGTCAGCGTAACACCCAGGTAATCGAAGACAGCTACCCTCTCTAGCTGGATACCATTTAGGGTAGGGTTAGGGCTATATCAACTTGCTATTCAGAGGCTTGCCATCCGTGTGCTGTTGGGAACTGCTGTGGTGGTCCTACCGTGTTTTTAAACTTTCACTCACTCACTTTAGGGTTGCTTAGGGGGTAACTTTGCTCATTTCCCTCTCTCACACCAGGATCATCCCGCTCTCCTTGATTCGGGGGGTCCGTCCGTGCGAGCGGACCCGCCATCTTGGAGTTAGCGGTCTAGTCTTTGTTGCCTGGGCAGGATAAAAATCGATGCTGACGCGAGCGCACAGCGTTCGATTGGCTATTCAGAGGCTTGTCATCTGTGTGCTGTTGGGAACTGCTGTGGTGGTCCTACCGTGTTTTTAATGTTGTTTTCAAACTTTCACTCACTCACTTTAGGGTTGCTTAGAGGGTAACTTTGCTTATTTCCCTCTCTCACTCCAGGATCATTCCACTCTCCTTGATTCGCGGGGTCTGTCCGTGCGAGCGGACTAGCCATCTTAGAGTTAGCGGTCTAGTCTTTCTTGCCTGGGATGGATAAAAATCGATGCTGAAGCGAGCGCGCAGCGTTCGATTGGCTATTCAGAGGCTTGTCATCTGTGTGCTGTTGGGAACTGCTGTGGTGGTCCTACCGTGTTTTTAATGTTGTTTTTAAACTTTCACTCACTTTAGGGTTGCTTAGGGGGTAACTTTGCTTATTTCCCTCTCTCACTCCAGGATCATTCCACTCTCCTTGATTCGCGGCATCCGTCCGTGCGTGCGGACCCGCCATCTTGGAGTTAGAGGTCTAGTCATTCTTGCCTGGGCTGGATAAAAATCGATGCTGACGCGAGCGTGCAGCGGACGCGTGCAGCGGCGTGCCAAAGGCAAGCTTGTCTGCGCCCGTCCGCGATAAGGACACGCTCAGCGCCATCCACGCTGCTCCTTTCTCAGCCTGCATGGGATCTGATAGAGGGTGTTGCCCGTTAAACTACTCCAGTGAAGAGCGCCACCATATTGATGAGGTGGGTAATGGTAGGGGGGCTCTTTGCTTTGCTGAGTCTGCCTCTCCTCTGTCTGACTTCCTTGTCAAAATGTTTTATCCTGTGGGACTTAAACATCAGATCGCTGCCTAAGCACAATGTGGAAATTCAGTTGTTGCTTGAAGTTATTGAACTTGAAGTTCTGCTCATGACAGAATCCTGGACCCACCTAGATTGTGATGTTGACTCCAGTTGGGCCTGTCCACCCGGCTACAAAATTTGCCATAAACCGAGAATGAGGTGGAGGGGTGACGGGGTTGGGGTGATCTATAAGGATACCCTGACTCTAGTGAGCATAGATATTGATGTGGTCATAGGTTTCGAAATACTTGGCTTTGTCATCAAGAATTATCATGGTCAGGCTTTAACTGGGATTATCTGCTACAGACCCCCCGTGGTCTTTGGTGTGCAGCAGCAGCAACTGCTGTTGGAGACTTTTACTAATATGGCGGCCACTCACCACAGATTGGTGATTTTGGGTGACTTTATCCTCTGGTTAAATGGCTCCCTTGATTCAGGCTATGCCAATATTCACCAGTCTTGCGAAGACCTTGGCCTATTCCAGCAGGTGTCCAAGGTTACTCACTAGGGAGGTCACCTACTTGATTTAATTTTCTCAGAGGCTACTCATCTGATTATTGGGGAAATTCTGCCTCTGAACTGGACATACCATTTCCTGATTAAATTCTAAATGAACTTTGCTACTCAAAATACTCAGGTAGCCAACTCTACGTGTGAATATGTGAGTAGAGAATGGAAGGTTCTCCTGCGTAAGAGGGGCCATGCCCCGTTGTTTCAGGTAGAGGATTGTTTCTCCCTGGATTTGCA
Organism: Lissotriton vulgaris; assembly: GCF_964263255.1. Classification (NCBI taxonomy): domain Eukaryota; kingdom Metazoa; phylum Chordata; class Amphibia; order Caudata; family Salamandridae; genus Lissotriton; species Lissotriton vulgaris. The sequence goes on along the minus strand of NW_028243907.1, from coordinate 77,515 downwards.
TGTAGAGAAGAACTATGCATCTCTATGTACAAAAATTACCTCGGTTTTGGATTCATTAGTCCCTCTAAAAAAACACCGTAGTAGGGGCAAATCTTCGGCCCCGTGGTTTAATGATAGTCTACAAAACATGAAACTTAAATGTAAGCTTGCAGAGAGGAGGTGGAGACAAGGCTATCTGGAGGAGGATAAGCTCACAGGGAAATCGAAGATTGTGGGCTATAAGAAGGCGATTAACAGGGCCAAGGCCAAGGCGGAATATTTCTCCACTGCCCCTAATAGCTCCAGAAGTATTTTTAACATCCTGAATAGCTTGATCAGCCCAGATTGTTCTAAGAACGTGATACCCCCCTCTCAAAAACTATGTGAGAACCTGGCTAGGTTCTTGCATGATACAATTAAAATAATTACTGATGATTTGGGAGGGGCTCATCAACAATCTGAGGCTGTAAACACTATGACTTTGGGCATTGATGATATGGTGGTAAATGGCTCTGAGGCTTCGGGTGCCATCTTGGAATGCGGGGCCGTTAATTACCTTTCTGAGTTTGTGCATCTGGAAGTGGAGGACTTTAATAGGTTAGCTTGTGGTATTCCTTCTGGGTCTCCTCTAGACCTGGTGCCACACAAAATTTGGAAAGAGTTTAAGGCAGAGTTGTTTCCTACCCTCCGTCTGATCTGTAATCAGTCTCTTTCTTATGGAGTGGTCCCTTCTCAGTGGAAACAAGCACTGGTGACACCCCTGCTAAAGAAGCCCTCTCTTGTAAATGTAATGTAAATGTATGAAACTTATATAGCGCAGGACTTACCCTGGGGCATCTCCGCGCTTGCTTAGGGAACCCGTCCTGGTATTCCCCTGTGAGATAGCCCTGGGAGGGTATCCACAAGGTGAAAGCCAGGCATCCCGCCGCAAAGGGCCAATGTGGAGATTAAGCAAGCTATTGCCCAGAGTTGCAGAGTGTGAACCCGTGAGTCGAGAAGGCACTGGAGCGAGAATTATCAAGTCCGTGGGATTATTGAGCCCAAGACCCGCCGAGGCGGGGAATTGAACCCTGGTCCAGGGCCGAAACTCAAGCTCCAGGTCTGCCGCCTCTAACCCCTGAGCCACACTTCTCCTCTTGACCCGGAGTGCCCCAAAAACTATAGGCCCATCTCTCTCTTGCCTTTTCCGGCTAAAATTGTGGAACGAGTAGTAAGTAGCACTCTGTCCAAGCATTTGGAATAACATAATTTACTGGAGGAGGCACAGTTTAGCTTTCGGCCGACCCATGGTACCTGGACGGCCTTGGTGACTGTGATGGACGAGCTTCGGATGCGGGCAGACAGGGGTCAGGCAGCTGTGCTTATTCTGCTCGACCTGTCTGCCGCCTTCGATGTGGTCAACCATGGGATCCTGCTGAGAAGACTGAGAGAGGTGGGACTGACGGGCTGTGCTTTGAGGTGGTTCCAGTCTTTTTTATTGGACGACAGCAAGCAGTGTACCTCTCCGCTGCCTGAGTGATGCAGCGCTTTGGCTGAAGGAAAACTTGCTGCAATTCAATGCAGGTAAGATGGAGGTGCTCTACTGCTCTATGGAAAGGGTCCCCTCCATAATGCCCACTAACTTCTGGCCCACCGACACCTCGATTGTTGTTCAGCCACTAAAGACGGTTCGTAATCTGGGCGTTATGTTTGGCAACAAACTTACTATGAAGGCTCAGGTGATGAAAACAGTGAGCTGTTGCTTAGCCATTATTAGATCATTGCGGAAGATCTTCCCTCTGCTAGGCCCTCATGCGCGTGCGTTAGCACGTAGTACTATTAGTAGACTAGATTATTGCAACGCCTTGCTACTTGAGTCTCTGAAATTTTTTCTTGATAGACTGCAGTGGATTCAGTCAATGGCAGTCAAGTTAGCGCTAGGCTGGACAGAAGGTCCTCTTCTTCCTCGGCCTTGGCAGAGTTGCACTGGCTCACATTGAGATAGAGAGTTCAGTTCATGTCTCTTTGTTTAGTGTTTAAAGCCTTGCATGGGCTGGAGCCTGTCTCTATGCAAAGAAAGTTCGAGTGGTATGTTCCTGTGAGAACTCTTTGTTCTTCATTCTCGAGACTGGTGAAGGTACCTAGATTCAGGAAAGTTAGGTCAGGTGGTAAGTCCTTCGGGGTAACAGATGCCAAACTTTGGAATGCACTCCCACTGGAGCTCAGACAAGTCAGTGACCTCCTTCTTTTTAGAAGGAGATTAAAAACATGGTTATTTCCTAAGACCTAGTTGGTTGTCGGCAGTGGGGGCACACCTTTTTTTCTATTTGTACTCTGAGTTGCTAGCGCCAGGTGACAGCAGGCTTTATAAATAAAATAAATAGATAAATAAGGGTGAGATGTTTGACTAGGATTAAATACCATGTACTTGGTTTTTAGTGTATTAATATCTAGGCCCCTATTCTTGCAAAATAGAGAGAAGCTGTCAAGGGTCCTTTGGACGCCCATGGGCGATTTAGATAGTAACAAGGTGTTGTCCGCCAATATCATTGCTGGCACCTTGCCACGGGCGAGCCCTGGGGCATCGGTGTTGGCTACCTCATTTAGTGGGTCCACCAGGGCATTAATAAAAAGACAGAACAGAGTGGGGGCCAGAACACACCCCTGCCTTACACCCCTATTCACTGGGAAATGCAGAGTCAATTCTCCATATTTCCCATATCTCACCTGGGCAAAAATTTCAGTGTGCAGTCGCTTGATCAAAGAGAGCAAGTAGGGCGGAATGCCCAGTTGCTCTAGAACTGCCCAAAGTTTGTCATGGGGCACCAAATCAAAGGCTGATTTAAAATCAACAAAGATCAAATAGAGGCTCCCACCCTCTAAAGTCAAAGTCTTCCAATATAATAATTGGAGCCTAAAGATTTGGTCGATGGTAGAAATATTTTTACCGAAGCCTGCCTGCTACGCACTCAGAATCTTACGCTCATCCACCCAGGGATGGAGGCGCTCCAGGACAAGCCTGGCTAACAACTTCTGGGTTATATCAATCAGGCTTTTTGGCCTGTAGTTGGTGGGCAGGAGGGGTTATACCTTCTTATATACTGGGAACATTTCTGCCCCTAACCATGTATCCGGGATTTTCATGCCATTTAAAATGGCATTAAATATTACACATAAATATGGGCCCCAGATATTGGGCTGCTCCCGAAATAGGACCCCGGGATTCTTATGTAATCCAGGGGCCTTTCCAAGAGGAAGCTTCTCAATTGCACTAAGCACTTCAGTCAGGGTAAACCCTATATCATCTTCGAGGGGGTTCCCCACAACGGTTGGCGAGATTCCCCCTGTGGGCTCTATAATGTCCTGGGTTGAATACATTTGTTTCCAAGCGTCTGCTGCAATGTTCGGCTCAATGGGTGAGCTCTCTGAGGAGCTAGCTGTTTGAACCAGGGTCCAGAACGCCCTCATATCTCTATTAGGGAGAGCCTGTTTAATTGCATTCCATCTTTAAGACTCCCACTCCGTTTTGGCTAACTTTAAAGTATCACTGTATAAGGCCCTCTTGATTTTTTATCAGAGATCTGTCTTTTGTTTTTATGGCGTCAATGAGGGCACCCATTGACATTCGGCAGGAATTATTAAACCAAGTGTATTTAGGGGTCCTCTTGCCTTTGGAGTGTATCAAGGGATTAAAGATGTTGGTCAGGCTAGTGGTCAGATCTGTGTAGATAGCTGTAAGTTGAGCGATAGCACCACGAGAGTTAGGGGTCTGTGCAGCCTTCTCCATTACCAATAAAGGTGGAATAATTAGGGAATACAGGGCAGCAGTCTTGCCTGGTGACTGCTTCAGGGTTTCCCACCTAATTCTCCTCCTGTTATTGTCTAAAGATAGGTTGGTACCAGAGAAGTGGCTAGTGGTTGGGGGACTATGAAGTTCAGGAACCTTAAGATCGAGTACCAGAGTGTTATGGTCGCTGTCATGTCTTGGCCAGGCAGCAAAGTCGACACCCAATGCCATATACTTGCTTCCACCAGAATATAGTCCAATAAAGATGCTTGCCCGGGTCTATTAAAAGTGGGTTTTCCAGGCTGGTCTGACTAAGTATGACCGTTGCATGCCCTCAGTGCATGAGTTAGTGTGACTGCATTGACCTGTAATATCAGGGGGTCAAAGCTCTCACCGGAGAAATCAGCGGTTCAGGAATTAGCCAAAGGGAATCCTCAGCAGTGAGCGAAGGCTCGGTAGGGAGGGCTAGAGGCTCAAACTGACAATTAAATTCACCTCATATCACCATCCTGGTGTTCGGGGGAACTAGCTCAACGAATGTGGTAAGCATATCTATGGTCTGGGATTCCTGGGCAAAGGACACCGGATGGGGATTGATGTTAATAAATGCAATTTTAATCCCAGTATTAAAAGTAAGGAGGGTACACTGGATATCATCCGTAAAGGTGTTCAGTGGTTCAACAGTACAGTCCAAGTGTGTGGCAACCCATGTGCCTAACCCTCCCGATGGTCTATCTCTGTCCCCCATAGTTGCTAGCACATTAAAAGTTGCAAAGCGCCTCATGAGAGAGTCTTCTCTAGCCCAGGTCTCTTGGAACATACACACATCATGATTTTGTACAAACTGTATCCAATCAGGATTTTGAAGTTTGTTTTTGATACCAGCAATGTTCCACGTCAAAACCCTCAGCTGGAGACCCAAGTTCGAAGTGGCATCGCACACAATAGTACCAGAAGGGTTCGTAGTTTATGTGATGTTTGGCTCAATCTCGGGGTCAGGTACTCCCACTTTCGCTAAGGATCTATTCCCATCCTTAGTTGCTATTGTCAGTTTGGAGATAAGAGGGGCTTGGTTATTTAATACCTCTAGGGTAGCACCTACCGAGCCTAGGAATCCCGGGTGAGATTTATGATGGGGTTCGCCTAAAGCAACTTGCATCTCACAAGCGATGTTTAGGGACTGCAACCCAGTGATTTTCAGATTAGGCTCTCTATTGGTCCTCCCTAGCCCCTGGGTAGAAGAGGAATCAGATGGGGTCAAAAGTCAATCTACCTCTTCAAGGGCCCCAAACCTGTTTGCTACTGCAACGTTATACTGTATTCTGGAGGACTGGCCAAATGTAGGAAGGGGTTGTAACCAGTGTTTTGGAGCTCTAGTGCAAGGAGTCCAAGGTGTGTAGTTGTATCCCTGTGGGCGGTGCATGAAAGCTGTGGGACTGGTCAGCCAAAATTCGGACTGTCCGGGGATGACTAAAGTTAATAACTATATAGCCTCCTTTGAATGACTTAGGGCTCTTGCCAACCCAACTCAATCTCCGAACTAGTAATATCTCACCCGCCCTCTCATAGGGAAAATATCCGTGCCTGGTGAGCCAGAAAAGGCACTTGTTTCTCAATTCCAGCTGTGTTTCTTCCTGTCCAATTTTTATTTCAAGTGCACCAATAATATAAGGGAGTCGGGCTGGGGTAAATCGATTATTGGGAGGGCCGGGGTGACTGCGCCTGGTGCACGTTGTCTGCTGTGTTGGGCACTTCCCTGTCCATCATATGATGAGAATGGAAACTTGCACTCTGCGTGCTGGGACCCCTGGTGCTAGGAACGTCCCTCCTTATTTGAGCCCGGTGTGTACCGGGTTCCACACCCGGAGAGTGAATGTTGCCCTCTTGGGCAGCGCCAAAAGTCTATATCTTGACAGCAATCATAGTGGCAGGGCATGATGGAATGGTGGAAGTACCACCTCTGGCTAGTGGAAGTTGCCATACTTTGTCCTTCTGTGTACTGCAATCTTTCTTCTCCACTGGAGCCGGCAAAATATTGATCAGAGGGTTACCAGGTTTGCACGGGGCGGGCATCTGACTGCTAGCTCTGTTCCCAAGGTGGAGCGATAACTTTTCTTTAACAATACCTCTCATCTGTGCCTCTAGTTCCACAATCAGTACCTCACCCATGAAGGGCAGTCGGAGTTTTTGTGAGAGTTGGAGGGGGGTTCTACCACTCTTCCCAGTCTGACTGATTCACCCTCACTGAGCCTAATTTCTGGACTGGGCTTTTTATTTGATCCTGTCCCATTGCCTGTTTTACACCTTGTGGCTTTGGGTAATGTAGTGTTTGTTCTACCTTTTCAGGATTTTGTATTTACTGGGGAGGGATGTATGGGTGATGACAAAGTCTCACTTGGTCCAGGTAGGGATTTTAATGGGCTAAGGATAGAGCCCGGACTAGATTGCACAGAGATAGTTGGCCCTAGGGATTGAGGAAAGATATCTGGGGTTAAGGATAGTTGCCTCTCAGTGAGCTCGATTTCAGTCGAGACTACCCCAATAGCTCTCAGAAGCATCCTATCAATTGAGGTTTGGGGGAGTGGGGCTGGTAATAAAACCAAAGGCTTTTTTTTGGGTACACAACCACGCTTCCCCATATCCAAAGCAAGAGGTGAAACAATCATTCAAATAATACAAAAAGGAAAACGGATAAACACAGACCCAAGGGTCGGGTTGACAAATAACCAATCAACTGGATTTCTGAGTTGGTCAGAAACCAAACGAAACCTTGACCCTAGGGACACAAGTGCAATGTGCTAATGGGTTTGGCAGCAAAAGGGCATGTAAACACAGACCATAAAGTACAAAGTACTGAGGCTAGCAAGCTCTGGCCCCAAAGGACAAAAGTGCGACGTGCTTAATGTGCTGGCACCAAAAATGGGCATTTAAACAGATTACTGTCGATTAAAGTGAATATAATGTCCCGGTTTTAGGTATATAACAAGTCCAATAGGGTCCAATCAGCCCATGCTGGAATAGAAGGTATGTCATTAATATTATACCCAATCAACTTGGCAGCGGAGCCTGCCTGTTCCAATTGTCTACGCGAGGGGAAGTGTCAACTGCAAATGCAAGGGCGGTTAAAGAAAAGTCTCACAATACCTGTCTGCCGTCTCTTGTGGAGGATGAAGACCTGGGCCCTTAGAAGTAGGGGTGGTTGCCCTGCCCTGCCTCTTCCTGGCAATGACGGGCAAGGACGGGCCTGACCTTGGCCCGGGGTTCGCCCGGGTGCTGCCCCGAGCTGCGGGAGTGCAGCAGCGCTTTTCATGGTGCAGCAGGCGCACCAATGACGCTCCTTCCTTGCACCAGCCAGGGATTGCTGGGAAATGTACTTCATTGCCTTCATGGCGGTCCAGGTAAGTGCTGAGCCATTCCCCTCACGGTGTTGAGATGATCAGCCCAGCCGTTCCCCTCACGGTGGGTGAAAAGTTTCAGAAAGCGCGTCCTGATGGGGCATTAAAACACTTTACTGTGAGTCATACCCTACTCTCGAACCCAAGGTTAGTGGTTAATCCAGTGGGTAAATGTGTGTTGCGGCGATTGGTCATGTGCGATTGCATCACCGTAAAATGCTAAGACCATTATTTCTGAAATTGTTTTTGCGATCTTCCTCTGAGTTTTTGCAATTAATGTTTAAACCCCCCTCCCTCCAATGAAATGTTCTGCTGTCTATTATTTAGCTTTTTAATACATTTCTTAATCATATATTGATCTTTTAGCACAAACTAAGTTTCAAGCTGTTAATGTCTCTTATGACTCTTATGACTTCAACAATTTTTGGCTTCCCTAAAGATATTGATGTTTTATGTCTCCCACTATAATTGAAATTGTTCTGTGTATTTTGTATTATTTTGTGGATACCAGTTAGGTGTCATCATGAACTTCGGCTATGTAGTTTCAGATGAATGGTTGGTGAGAGAGGCTGGGGGAGATTAGATAATGTTAGGTTGTAAGGATAGGGTTTTAAAGCAGCAGAAATATATCTACTTGGTGATGGGACAGGTTGCTTCATAAATCTACTTGTCCTGTAAAAACGTCTACTTGTCCCTTTGGTGCCATGTAGTGCGGCCACAAATTATGGCAGCAATCTCATTCCATAGGAGTTCTGATAATGGCCTCTCTTATTATACCAGTGCTAATACCATAGTAGGGCTTGCATGCTAATATTTCCTAATTTTCCCACGTTTTTTCAGATCTACATACTGGGGCTGGCGGTAGCAGTTAGCAGTTCCAGGGTTGGAATGCCCTTTTGAGTCTGTGCAAAGCTAATAACTTTCATTTTTTAAGGGTTTTCACCAGTTCTTCACTAGTCTTTTCCCACACCGAGAAAGGTTAAAAATTGACTCTTGATGAGGGTCAGGAGCAAAACATCTTTCAGGGTTGGGAAAAAGTGGTTGGAGAGAAAGTGAACTTGTCAACGCTCAACAGATTTTTGCATGAGCAAACATACACATGGATAATGCTTATGCTAAAATATAGATTACAAATATTTTGTAGGACTACGATTTCTGGTCTACTTATATAAATTCTTGTGAATTCATGAAATACGTAAATCTGCACTAATGTAAAGACATACCATGGGTGCACTTTTGTGACTTTCTTTAAGATTTGGGCCCCTAATTAGGTCTCGCGTCAACTGAGATCTTTTGTTTACATTAAAATTCTACCCCTCTCACTCTCTAGCCATCTAACGACTGGCTTCATTATAAATGATCACAATATGCTCTTTCACAAGGGGCATATCAGCACAGAAAGTATTTTTGTTCAGTGTCAGGAACTTCAATGGCAATGTGTGCTTTTTGAGACTGATAGAAATGGGGAAATCTTGTTGGCAGTGGTATGCATCCTGTCCAAATAGGGACCCCTCCTTCTAGTCAGGGTAAGGGAGTTACACACCCAAGATAACCCCTGCTCACCCCCTTTGCAGCTTGGCACGAGTAGTCATGCCTATCTCAGTAGTAATGTGTAAAAGATTTGTTCATAACACACAAAGTAACACCGTGAAAACACTACAAATGGACACCACACCACTTTAGAAAAATAAATCTTTATTCAAATCAAACAAGACCAAAATGACAAAAACCCAACATGCAGAACTCAAAGTTGCTTATTGGAGCCTGTCCGAAACTGGTAGGGCCTAGGACCAGAAATGGTGGCCAAATTTACATACACCAGCACCCACCTTACCCCATCCACAACCAGGTTGACATACTCAAAGCACATGTACTCTACTCATTTACTACAAAGCAACCCTAGACAAAGTTCAATATCTCAGCACCCACTACAAAACCCTAGAAACCACACCAATACACCCTTCTATCCCAGCTAGGTGACCCTCCTGGTCGCTCCTCCTGCCGCACGGTCCCCGTGTGCCAGGGCCTCCCTCTGCCTGCCGCCTTCCTGCCAGGTCCTCCCGCTGCCTACCTGCCTGGTCCCCCTGCTGCCTGCCTCCAGCCCTAGGCCAGCCTCGCACATTCCCGCGTGCTTGGCCCCCCTGCTGCCGGCTGCCTGACCCCCGACCCTGCCATAGCACGGTCCCCCGGGGCCAGGTCACCCTACTGCCGGCCCGACCCCTGCCCCTGCCCCCTGCCCGCCGCCTGCTAGGGTCAGCCCTCAGGCCTCCCCCCTCGCCGCTCCGCCGCTTTCCCGCAGTTTTTTGCTTCCCGACGATCCTACCCCCACCTCTCCTCCCCCCGCCGCTCACTTCCCCCCCTCCCCGCCGCTGCCCCCCTGCGGCCCACCCCCTCTTCCCTCTGCTCGCCCCTGATTCGCCTCCCCGCTCCCGCCTCCCAGCTGCCCCTCCCTCGCTCCACCCCCCCACTACGCCATTTATGGCGGAGTCCACGCGTACGTGCAGCGTGCACGCGCAGCGGGCGCGCCCTAAGCGCGCCAAAGGTGCGCCAAAGGTAAGCCCGTCTGCGCCCGTCCGCGCCTGGACCGCGCCCAGTGCCAGGACCCCTGGCCCCCGCAGACCCCAGCCCACCTGCCGGACGTACAACGCCGCCACCCTCAACGCCCTCAACGCCGGCGAGTCCCGGGCTGCTACTGAGCCACCCCGAGACGCACCCACGGACCCTTCTGCTGCAACTCCTGCAAGTTCACCTGCTTCCGGACCTGCACTACTCCAGCACCAACCAAGACCAAGACGAGCAACAGCAGCAGCCACCTGAAATGCATCCTGCTCAACACCCGCTCCGTCCACAGGCACGCCATTGAGATCTGGAACCTACTCGACACCACAGCCCCAGACGTCGCCTTCTTCACGGAAACCTGGATGAACGCCTCCTCAGCGCCCAACATCGCCATCGCCATCCCAGACGGCTACAAGATCATCCAAAGGGATCGCATCAACCACACTGGAGGAGGCATCGCCATCGTCCACAGGAACACCATCCTCATCACGACCAACACCGACGACACCCTCGCAACCGCCGAGCACCTGCACTTTCAGGTCCACATCAACCCCAAGACCACCCTCAGAGGCACCCTCATCTACAGACCCCCGGGACAACGCACACAATTCAGCGAAGACATCGCCAACTTCATCAGCCCGCACGCCCTCTGCTCTGCTGACTACATCCTCCTAGGGGACCTCAACTTCCACCTGGAGAACAACAACGACCGCAACACCACCACCCTGCTGGACAACCTCACCAACCTGGGACTCAAGCAGCTGGTGACCACCCCCACCCACTACGCCGGACACACACTCGACCCCGTCTTCTCATCCAGCAAGGACATCGCCTTCAGCCACGCCACCGGACTCCACTGGACGGACCACAGCTGCGTCCACTTCAGCTTCGGAAGGACCACGATCTGCCACCACCAGCAACAGGTTGCACGCAGGAGCTGGAACAAGATCACAGCCGACCAGCTCGCGACCTCCCTGAGCATGAACCCTCCCACCAGCACAACGAACCCTAGCCAGGCGGCCACCAACCTCACGAAGTGGATCAGCGACTGCGCAGACGAGCTCGCCCCCCATCTGAGGACCCCGCCTAGCAGACCCGGTAGCAAGAAAGCCCCATGGTTCACCGACGAACTCAAGAGCTCCAAGAAGAACTGCCGAGCCCTCGAGAGAACCTGGCGCAGAGACCCAACACCGGACAACATGACTGCCCTCAAGCTCGCCACCCGAAAACACCACCAACTCATCCACGCCACCAAGAAAACTGCATTCAAGGAACGACTTGACAACAACGCACACAACAGCAAGGAACTCTTCAACATCGTCAAAGAGCTCTCCAACCCCAACGCCGGAAACAACGACATCACCCCTTCCCAAGACCTCTGCAACTCCCTCGCCTCCTACTTCCACAACAAGATCGCGGACATACACAACAGCTTCAGCACTCAACCGACAAACGCCACGACCGAACCACCGCCCCCCACCACCACCCTCCGTGCCTGGACTCCGTTCAGCACCGAAGACACCGTCCGCACGATGAACTCCATCCACTCCAGATCTCCGACCGACCCCTGCCCCCACCACGTCTTCAACAAGGCCGACGCTGTCATCGCACCCCACCTGCGGGACATCATCAACACCTCCTTTGACACCGCTACCCTCCCGGAGAGCTGGAAGCACGCCAAACTCAGCGCCCTACTCAAAAAGCCATCGGCCGACCCCACCGACCTCAAGAACTACCGCCCCATCTCGCTGCTCCCGTTTCCTGCAAAAGTCATCGAGAAGACCATCAGCAAGCAGCTGGCCGCCTTCCTCGAGATGAACGGATCCCTCGACCCCTCGCAGTCTGACTCCCGGGCCAACCACAGCACCGAGACCGCCCTGATCGCAGCCACCGATGACATCCGAGCGCTGTTCGACAACGGAGAAACAGCAGCCCTCATCCTCCTCGACCTCTCAGCGGCCTTCGACACTGTCTGCCACCGTACCCTAGTACAACGCCTCAGCAACGTCGGAGTCCAGGAGAAGGCACTGGAGTGGATCATCTCCTTCCTCGCCGGAAGGACACAGAGAGTCCGCCTCCCTCCGTTCAGATCTGAAGCCACCGAAGTCATCTGCGGCGTTCCTCAAGGCTCCTCGCTCAGTCCAACCCTCTTCAACGTCTACATGAGCCCACTCGCAGACATCGCCCGCCAGCACAACCTCAACATCATCTCCTACGCCGACGACACCCAGCTGATCCTCTCCCTTACCAACGACCCCGCCACCGCCAGAGCCAACCTTCACGAAGGGATGAAAGAGGTAGCCGAATGGATGAAGAACAGCCGCCTGAAACTGAACTCGGACAAAACGGAAGTCCTCATCCTGGGATCCTCACCCGCCACTTGGGACGACTCCTGGTGGCCCCCCGCCCTAGGCAGCGCACCCAAACCAACAGACCACGCACGCAACCTGGGCTTCATCCTGGACTCCTCCCTCTCCATGACCAGACAAGTCAATGCCGTCTCCTCGTCGTGCTTCAACATCCTGCGCATGCTACGTAAGATCTTCCGGTGGATCCCCACCGAGACCGGGAAGACGGTCACCCAGGCCCTCGTCACCAGCCATCTGGACTACGGCAACTCCCTCTACGCCGGAACCACCGCCAAACTCCAGAAGAGACTCCAGCAGATCCAGAACGCCTCAGCACGACTCATCCTGGACATCCCCCGTCGCAGCCACATCTCCGGACACCTGAGAGACCTGCACTGGCTCCCGGTCAACAAGAGAATCACCTTCCGCCTCCTCACCCACGCACACAAAGCCCTACACAACCAAGGCCCAGGATACCTCAACAGCCGCCTCAACTTCTACGCTCCCAAACGCCAGCTTCGATCGACCAGCCACGCCCTCGCCGCCATCCCCCGCACCCGAAGAGCCACCACAGGGGGACGGTCCTTCTCCTACCTCGCCGCCAAGACATGGAACTCCCTCCCCACCCACCTCCGCCTGACCCAGGACCACCTCGCCTTCAGGAAGCAACTCAAGACCTGGCTGTTCGAACAGTAGCGGACCCCCCTCCCCCAGCGCCTTGAGACCCTCTGGGTGAGTAGTGCGCTATATAAATGCGATGATTGATTGATTGATTGAGCTACACATTTGCACCATCACTTATGAACAATACACAAATCTATCTTATACCACTGACTAATCCACTCATCAGTAACAGAACCCAGTTCCACCCCAGACCTAACTATATCCCATTCAGACACACACTCCCTGCTTCAATTACTCCTAACAGACCCCTTTTTGTCACTAACAAACCTTTACTCAGCCTTCCATCTTTTCAGCCACCAACACCCTACTCTTCTTTCTCCTGCAATAACACAACCACACAACACTTACACTCCACTGCACCAAACATATTACCTCTTTCAGTAATCAAATCTAACACAACTCTAGTTCACCCCTCTTACACGCAAGATAGAGTATTCACAAACACATCACCACCTTTATCTGATAACTTCCACTCACCAAAAATACTTTACATACAAATCCTTCTAAGAAAACAAATATATCAGCACTTTCTTTCAGTACTCCTAAAAACGTAACACACAATAGCACAACAAATTCTCTCACACACAACACCTCTGTCGGAAGGCAGGATCCTTCTGCATGGTTACACCCACTTTCTGCCTAGTGCTATGCTGTTTCTGACTCATCTGACTGGGCTCCTGCTAATCAGGACCCCAGTCTCTGTGCTCTCTCCTCTAAATTGGTTATGGTAAGTACCTATTATGTACCTCCCAGATTGGATACTTGTGAACACTTATAAGTCCCTAGTGTATGGTACTGAGGCACCCAGGGCATAGGTACACCAGGGATCCCCCATGGGCTGAAGCATGTATTATACTACCCTTGGGAGACCAGTCAAAATGTAACTACAGGAATGCCATTCCAGCTTGTGTAAGCTGGTGTTAGCACCACTTACGAAATATATAGGTTTCCCTATATCTAAGGTCGCTGCACGTAAATCCTATAAGTCACCCCTAAAGTAGGCCTTTCAATCCTGAAGGCATGGTGCTCAGTTCTAAGTGTGAGGGTGCACCTGCATGAGCAGGACACCCCTACAACCTTCAGAGTCTATTCTCCCGAGTTGTAAGTGCATCCGCCATTATGATACATAGAGTGGCCATGCGTCATTACACGATGGCCATCTCTAAAGTGGCCGTAACAAACCCTGTCATGTTTGGTATCAAACATGTTGGAACCATGTGTGGGAGGTATGATTCCACTCACTGTACAGCTCTTCTGGGAGGCCCCAGTACGTCCAATACCAGTCTTCAAGACCTGGACAGCATAACATGGCTGATGCTGACGACAGACACGATTCTGCCCTCCTGCTGCTGAGCCAAGCTTGAGCAGGGGAAGGCAGAATAATAGGTATCCTGTCACAGGGAGGTGTGACAACCTCCCAGACAGGGTTTAGTGTGTTGGGGCAGGGTGGGAGCACTTGCCAGTGCCACTAAGTCTGCTTGAATGGCACAGTTGGCGCCCTCCTTGCATAGTCCAGTTCAAACCAGCTCAGGAAGCCATTGGCACCTGCTCTGACGTGAAACTGGATAAAGGACATGGGAGTATCTTCCCCACTGACCAACCTCTCTCCTGTGAGGGAACCATGAATCATCCCAACCCTTTCTTTCGAGTACTTAAGGGCTTACCTGAGGGTGTGTCTATAGATTAGTCATGGAACACGATTCATTTCAATACACCACTTCTTCTTGGACCATTTGAGCAACCTGGACTTTGCTCTGGACATCAAGGCTGCAACTAGGAAGACACCTGCTGCTCCTGATCATGTCGCCCTGCCTGTCTGCTGCAACGTCCATGACTGTGCTCCATACTGGAATCTTCCAAGGCCTCTGGACATCCAAGAAACCTGAAGGAATCTCCTTTGAAGTGAAGGAGTCACATCCCTGCATCTGCAGGCACTGCAACTAAGCTGACCGGTCTGCTGATCCTGGGCTCCTGTCGTAGCAGCAGGAACTGAATTCTTGTGCACTGCATCAACTTGCTGTTGTAAACGCTTGGTGGCTTCCTTCCATCAAGATCTTCAGGCTCAAAGTAGCCCTCCACTTCGAGCATGTCCTGTGACCTGGGGCCAGATGTAGGTAAGTAACATTTACTGATTCTTAATTACCGAAAATTACCGAATTTTACCTATTCGGTAATTAAGAATCGGTAAATGTGAGGGGTGGGTATGTAGGGAATCCAGATGTTCCCTTTTACAGAATCGGTAAAAGTCGGTATTTACCGATTCGGTAAATACCGAATCGGTAAAGCCTATTCATTCCTATGGGCTTCAAAGCCCATAGGAATCAATAGGCTTTACTGATTCGGTAATTACCGAATCGGTAAATACCGAATTTCACAAGGGTGCAGGGGGTGTCACTTTGACACCCCCTGGCACCCCCTAAACAGGATTGGGTGCCATGTGGCAGGCATACAAGCCCTAGGGGCAGGTCTGCCTGCCACATGGCATAGGTGTGCATGCACACATGTGCATGCACACCGGAATCGGTATTTTACCATGAAGTTGGATTTCATGGTAAAATACCGATTCGTTTAGGCCTTTGGGCCTCAGAAGAGTCCCACCTACATATGGAATTTACAGAATCGGTAAAATTACCGATTCGGTATTTTACCGAATCGGTAATTTTACCGATTCTGTAAATGTAGATTTACCTACATGTGGCCTTGGATTTAGGCCCCTACATACCGATTGGCCATTTACCGGTCGGTAACGGCCGAAATCGGCCGTTACCGGTCGGTAAATGGCCTGAAACGGCCACCTACATCGGGCCCCAAGATCTTTATCCTCATCATCTCACTTCCACTGTGGGCCGGCACACAGAAAAGCTATACCATAGCTATCCTCATATATCTAATACCAACACTAAGGACTCACCAGATACAAGCCCACAAAATACTGCTCACTCTTCCACAAAACAAAGTCACACTATCACCAAAGCACATTCTCTAAATTCCGAGTGAGGGGTCCCGACAGTGCTCGTCTTAAGCGATGTGTCAAAGGACACATCGCTTAAGACGAGCACTGCCGGGACCCCTCACTCGGAGGTCTCCGCCACACAGACAAACCCGCCTGTGCCCTCTTCCCTCATCCACTTCACCGTATCTATGGCCCATTGACTACCCGGTAGCTGATAGACATTTTCCTGGTGCCAAGGTTTCTCTTCCTTGGTTTTTCAAGAGGTTTGGAACACTTAGAAACACAGCTAACATCCAGTACAGATCTAGATACAACAAATTCAGTTACAAAACGATATGAGTGGCTACAGGAAGCTTTTAATATCCTAATACCACTAAAATCTAAACAACAGAACAAAAGAAAACAGGCGCCTTGGAGAAATACAGAGATAAAATAACAAATTAGAAAGCTACAACATGCCTGACAACAAACAAAAACCAATCAAGACAAACTGTGCCTACAGATACTTAACAGATTATACAAGTCAGCTGTTAGACTTGGCTGTCTCTAGTTGGCAGAGGTATACACTTCTGACAAATAGGGACTCACCTCCTCTAGTCAGGGCAAGGGGATCACACACTTAGATAACCCCTGCTCACCCCCTCGGTAGCTTGGCAAAGCAGACAGGCTTATCTCAGAGGCAGTGCGTTAAGCATTTATGACCACATACAGTAATAAAGTGAATACACTACAAATGGACACGACACAGTAATATTATAAAAATATGGATGTTTATATAAGGCTTAGCACAAGACCAAAAAATATACCACAATCTTAATAAATACTCTTGGAAGGAAAAATAATAGTTCAAGCGTAGTTTCTTCTTAGCACAAAGTCTTTAGTAACAAAAGCAACTCTTCTTCGTTAGTTCACAGTTCTTGGCAACAATGTAACCCACACGGGAGTCCCACGACGTCGAGGCAGAGCTAATCCAAAGGGTCGGCGTCGACCGCGAGGAGCGCTACGTCGAGCCCGGAGTCACAAGGAACCCCACAACACAGTACCTTGGAAAAGCGAAGCACACGAGGCTCAGCGGCGTCGAGATGTCCGGCGTCGCGTCTTCGGCGTCGATCAGGCCTCGGAGTCGGGGCGATCTGCAGTGGCGTCGACAGATGTCAGGCAGGAGCAGCACTCACGAGGTGAAGCAGGATACGGCGTCGGCGTCGATGTGATGATGATGTTGCAAGAGTGAGCAGCGCTCACGGCGTCGAGAGGGCTCGGGATCGAGGCGTCGGCAGTGGCTTCGCTACTAGCGTCGATCGGGCCCCGCGGCCGGCATCGAAGATGCGGGACACGGGAGCTGCACTCACGATGTCGGGCTGGATTCGGCGGCGTCCATCGGCGTCGGGATTGCTGGATTTCTTCAGAGGTGCAGGACTTTCAGGTTCCAGCAACAAACACTTTCAGCAAATGGTGAAGTCTTTTAGCCCTGTGACTTCAACAGGAGGCTGGCACTCTTCCAGCCCTTGGAGATTTCCTCGGCAAAGTTTGAGAGTACACACTCAGTTCCTCTCTCCTGGTTCCTTGGCAAAAATAAAGAAGTGACTGCAGGATTCCCCCCAGCGAACAGCACTCTGGCAGAAGGGGTAGGCAAGTCCTTGGATCAGCAGATTTCTTGTCCTTGGTTCAGGGTTCCTTGTCAGAATTGATCTAAAGTCTTGGTTCAGGGGTCCTTCTCTTATACCCCTTTTTGGCTTTGATCCCTTTGTCCATGCAGGGGAACTCCCCTCATCCCGGGTTTGTTGTGGGTGCAGCCAGGCAGCGGCACCTGGCCTATTCACGGTGCAGGGCTGGAGCCTCAGACGCCCAGCAGGAGGTGGAGCCAGTATTGTCACTGGCAGGAGCAGAGCTATCCGTCCCTTGGCAGGAGGTGGAGCCAGCATTGTATCGGGCAGGGCCGGCTATCAGGAGCTACTCTTCCCTTACTCTCAATGCAAATTCACCACTCACCCCACACTGACTCATTCAGAACTCGGGAGCCACCCAGCCCCTGTCACAAACACACCAAACCAGCAGAAACCAGAAATAGTTAGACAAGAAAATAGCCACTTTCTAAAAGTACTATTTTCAAACCCAGAGTCCAAAAACCATCCACCCAAACGGATGTGTTATTGAACCCTGAGTTCAGGGATACCAAACTCGACATCGTACCATGATCCCCGAGCCAGCTAGGATTATACCATTAATAATCCTGGCAGCCCATTCTAATTTACGGAGAGCAGGTAACCTTACAATAGTGAAGAACGAATATGGCTGTAATTCACTATTAGGACATGCCAACTTCGTCAGGCTTGTCCGTCCTTATGCTTACAATGCACCCTGCCCTCGGGCCTACCATAGGGGTGACTAACATGAAATTAAGGGAAGGTTTGGGGACTGGCAGGTAGGTGTACTTGCGCAGTCCGCGTGACAGTACCAGACTGCACGTAGGTCTAGCAATGGCAGACCGTTAGACATACTTTTACTAGGCCGCTCTTGTGGGTGGCACAACATGTGCTGCAAGCCCACTAGCAGCATTTGTATTTACAAGCCCTGGCACTCCTCGTGCACTAGACTAGGGACTGACAGTAAACCAAATAAGCCAAACATGGAATTCAATCAATACAGTAATTTAACATAGGGAGCACTTGCACTGCGGCACTGATCAGCAGTGGCACAGTGCCCATAGCAAAATACCAGCAAAAACATCGTAAACAGAGGAGGCCAACAGAAAAAAATGGAGGAGACACTCAGGCCAATGATGTCAGGTCTAACATCAGCTATCACAAAATCTAAGAAAAGGTACTATTCAGACTGAATTCAAAATGCTATAAATAAAGAATTCTATAAAAGTCTCACTAAATTATTTCGTAAACCAAATTGCCTAGAAGGAGCTCATCCTGTTACTCAAGATTTCACAGACAAACTGTCAAATCATTATAAGGCCACAGCAGAACCATTGGACTCATTTAAAACAAATAAAGCACCATCACTGACCTTTTTCTAAAACAAGCAACCCAAAAATACTCTAACCCAGCCTCTCCATTTCTTCCATCAAATGTCACACGATTAATTTATCAACCTGTTCAAAACAAGTAGGCCTGCCGGCCACGCTTCTGACCCCTGTCCACCACACACCTTCAAGAGTATTCTTCTAACAACCTCTACTGCTACACCAGTAAGAAAAATCATCAACAATTCCCAATTGCCCAGATGTCCCAGTTCATTGAAGATAATGCCATACTTTCAGATTTCCACACGGGATTCCGTCTAGGAAGAGTGTAAGAAGCTGGCTCTGTATATACTATACCAAAGTAAGATATAGTATGCACAGAGTCCAGGGAGTCCACAGAGGTATAGCAGAGGCTATCTTTGAGGTAGTGTGGGTTAGCAGTTAGGCTTATCCAAAGAGTGTTTTAAGCATTTATTGTATTCACTAAATCAAAGACTAATACACACACTAAGAGACAGATTCCAGACCAATGAGGTAAGTATAAAAAATATATACTTATGTTTTATTTTAGAGATAAGCAGGACTTGCCAAAGGTGAGTAAAATGAACCTTAAAATGCAAAAGTGTTCAAGGAAATGCAATTGTACTAGAAATTGCAGTTGTTACAGGTTTGTATCACTTTTAAATGTAGTTTGTATCATACAGTTAGTACTTTCAGATTACTTTTTAGTTACTTCAGGATTACAGTGAGTACACCTTAAGATCCCTACATACAAGGTAAGTATGACTTTTTTTTTTACTTTGCAGGAATTCCTTTTCTTCATACAACACAGTTCAACACTAAGATATTTTTAGGCCCAATACCTCTTTATTACATGGGTTCCTATGTGAGAAAAGTGTTAGTGGTTTTGGAGGTAAGTACACAATCTACAAGGGTGAGTTTTTGGTGTTAGTACCAAGGTCTACATGGACACTCAATTTGCACCACTAACGGCACTGGAGCGGCCGGATGTAGAGTGCAGGGACCCAATGTTAGCCAATGGGCCTAAGGGGGCCTTCGGTTAGGGACTGCTGACACGCAGGCCATTCGGTTGTGGGAGACAATCTCTTGGGGTTAAGATCAGCACTGCAGGAGTCAATGTCCAGCACAGCTGCACCACCTGCGTTACTCGGGCGGCCGGGTGCAGGGTGCAAAATGGACATTAGGAACCCTGTGCTTTCCAATGGAGAACTTCGGTTTCTGAAATATGCTGCAGGCTCGGGCAGGAAACTGTTTGAGGAGGACCTGGACACAATTGGTTGGGCCACCCAAGGCCATGGGGGTTTGGGTGCAGGGGTGTCTTCTGGCGTCTGCTTTTCTTACCAGCTCTCGTCGCGGCTGGGAGACCCTTCAGGTACAATCTAGAGTCTTGTGGGAGGTTGAGGATTGCCAGATTCCAGGTCAGGATCACTGGGGAGCCCTCCTTGGGGTGTCGTGACACTCAAACTCGGGTCATGGGCCTATGGTGCAGAGTGGTGCAATGGAATCTAGATTCTGGAGGTGAGCCTTCCGTTGAGCAAATCCGGTGTTCATGGGAGACAGAGTCTGTGGGAAGGTTGCAGGGCAGGTCTTCTGGGCTGTGGGGGTTGCTGTCTGCTGAACTAGCCATGGTTCTTGCTGTTGGCAGGTCATAGACGGGACAGGCTGGTAGGGCTGGGGCCAAGGCAGTTGGAGTCCTCTTCTCCTTCCTGGATCAGCACGGATCTTTGGTCCTTCTTCTTTCTTCTCAAATCTGAGGAGGCAAGGTTCAGAGTTGCCCCTAAATACGAGATTTAAGGGCATTACAGTAATGTGCAGGTCTGGACCAATAGTTCCCTTCCTTTGGTGGGTACACCCCCTATCATACCATCCTCTACTGGGAGGGGGAATGAGCCTCTTCCTACTTGGCTGAGTCTCAACATCTTCAATATGGAGGGGACTGAGATGTGTGGTTGGCATAGGTGGGCGCTTCTCTCTTCCTAGCTTGGATTTACTGCCTCTTCGCCTGCCCAAAGCGAGGCCAGAACTGGTGGGAGACAGTTGCTGGGGTCAGCAAAAGGCAGGGACAGTGTCCAAAGGTGGATGTCTTTGAAGCTTCCCCTTTTGTCGATCCAGCTCATCCTGGGAGAGGCGGCATGACACCACTGCCCAGGATGGCATTTGTTTCAGTACCAGAGAGTGGAGGCTCTCTACCTAAGGGTCAAGAAACGTGTCTGGTGGTGGAAAATGGTGGGTAGCCATTCAGGAACCACACATAGGCAGGTCGATTTTCGGGAGGCATCTCTAAGATGTCCTCTGTGTGCATTTTTTATTAAATCCCACACTGGCATCAGTGAATGTGCTGATAGATTTGCTACCCAACTATCAAGTATCAAAGGAAGTAAGAAACCTCGAATGACCATGGACTTCAAGCTATCAATGAATACCCAAGTGGACAAACTATCAAGATCATGCTTTGGTAATATAAAAACTCTGCAATTGATCTTTTCCCACCTGGGATTTCCACACAAGGTCCTGGCTACCATCTCTTGTTCTGTTAAAATTTGATTATGCCGATAGCCTCTACCACGGATAACCTTTTTTTTTACATGTTTTTATTGAGGTTTTTTTAAATCGAAAGAATAATAGCAATAATTTACATAATACTGATTTGCAAATCGACATATAGATGAGCATTGCAGATTACACCGACAAGTATGGAATATAAACAAAAAAGAAGCAAAGAAATAATAACAAAGAGAGCAAAATAACCAATAATCACCACAGTGCAGGTTTGTACAACAGTGGATTGTAGAATACATTACATCACAATTGGCCAGCCATCATCGCAATTGTTTGATAGTGGAAGGACACATCAATCAGTGAGTTCAGAAAGGAAGTAAGAGCGAAGCGGTTACCAGATACTTTTTGGCCTGGAGGAAGGAGGAAGCAAGGATGAGTAGACATGGCTGGTATTGTCACAGTACATCAAATCCATTAGCCAGGCCTTCACTAATTGTGGGCAAATTCCAGCCCAATCCAAAGAGACCTGTCGCTTAGCCAACAGGAGCGCAATTGCAGTAAAATGCCATAGGCAAAGCCACAGAGGAAGAGCATATCCCAGCAGCACCGGTAAAGGCGAGGGAGTTACGTTGGTCTCAACCATTAAACAGACATGTTCAAAGACTGACTCCCAGAAAGCCAAGACAGCGGGGCAATTTCATGCCAAATCAATAAAATAAGCATGATCCATCGCACACCTCTGGCAATTGTCTGGCTTAGCGCGATTCATCTTGGCAACCAACATGGGAGTAGCATACATTCTACGTAAATATTTAAAATGCAGACGTTTCTGTTTATATTTATTCAATACATATTGGGTCTGTTCGCAACAATAGGTCCACATTTTGTCTGTCAAAGGGTGTGGCAAATCTCCCTCCCAGGCTGTCTTCGCCCACCCGCCCACCGCCGGTCGGAGTGTCTGCGTGAGATGGTACAATCTAGAGACCAGGTGTGCATTGTCGTGTGTTGTCATTATTTTGGTGAAGGGCATGAATTCAGGGAGTTCTGCTGCCAGGGGACGTAATACTGTAGCCAACGACGTGCTTGTTCTGTGTATAAGGAAGCGGTCCCATACACTCACATCTCGATCCATCGTCAAATATGCTATGGGGAGAGCATTTGACCGTTATCAAACATATACAGCCTGATTCATGTACATGCCGTTTTGCGTGTCCCTAATAGCGAATCATAGCGAATCGCTATTGAGGACACGCAAAACGGCATTCATGAAGGAATTGCTACTTAAATAGCGATTCCTACATGTTCTTTATTTGCGAGTAGCAATTTGCTACTCGCAAATACACCCCAATCATTCCTATGGGCCAAGAGGCCCATTGGAATGAATGGGGATTTGCGAGTAGCAATTTGCTACTCGCAACTGAGATAGCGATTTTAAGGGTGCCAGGGGTGTCCAAAGGACGCCCTGTAGCACCCCTAAAATGCACTTTTGGACAGGTGTTGCGCACACACATGTCCAAAGGACATGTGTGTGTGCTACATGCAACTTTGAATGATGCTTTTAAAAGCATTTTTCTGAGTTTTTGCTATTACCGACAGGTCTGACCTGTCGGTAAATAGCAGCCCCAAAAGTCCAAAATCGCAATTTTGTTGTGTGTCATGAATAGCATTTGAGGAATCTCTATTAGAGATTCCTTAAATGCCATTCCACGCAAATATGCGAATTCTTACATAGCGATTTTTGCATTTGGTATCATGAATACCAAATGCAAAAATCGCACTCGCTAAGGGCCAGATTCTGAGAATCTGACCCTTTGCGAGTGCAATTTACCTACATGAATCAGGCTGATAGCCCATAGTCTGAAGACAGTTGCGGGCAATCGCCCACTGAGTCAGTGTTTCGGTAGTAGGAGGCAGCCATGGGTTGTCCAGAAAGGGCAAATGCGGAGAGTAAAAATGTTCAGTCCCTAAATATTTACAAATACGTCCCCAAGCCCAGCTAGAGGTTTGTAAAGTGTGGATTTCAGCAGGAGTCCTAGTGAGCCTAAGCAGGAGAATGGAGGAGAGGGGAGAAGGGCGATCCTGTTTAAACTCTGGTTTAAGAAATCGCAAATGCGCATCTGTATAATACCAATAATATGCGTAGTGTGTCTGCGCCACGAAATAGTATAAATATAAATCGGTAACTCCAAACCCACCCCGCTCAAACGGCTGAGTGAGCATCTGCCATTTCACCCGTGCCTGACTCCCTGCCCAAATCAGTCTTGTGAACATGCAACGGAGGTTGTTGAACAAAGTAACTGTGAGTGGGATCGGGATATTCATGAACAAATACAGAAAACTGGGCAGTACTAACATTTTATTGATCGCTATGCGACCAGCAATAGATAATGGAAGCACTATCCAGCGGTCTTTTTATCCATCCAGCCGGACTATGGCCATGCCATAATTAACCTGGTGTGACCGTTGAAGGACTCTGAGCTGAATTTGCAGCAGACACCTAGTAGGTGTATTCATGAAGCCCTCACCCACCAACCTAGTTGGTGGCATGCTTCATCATCGGGCCCACCCAGTGACATCTAACATGTCCCGGGTGTGCTTCGACGCCTGATTACAGAGGAGCAGGTATTTTATTGATTGTGCAGTGAGGTGAGTGATAAAGTGAAAATTAAAACGGCTGCTTGGTAGTCCCAGTACCCGAGGGTAAATTAAAGTTTAATAACTGGGCCTCCAAGGGCGGTTAAAAACAAGGCAGGGGGATGTGTGGTGGTTAAGTTAAGACCACCTACATCCAGTGTAGGTCGACATGTTTCAGCCAGTGCCTTTATTAATGCTGGCTTTCCTCAGGAACAAAGAGTGGTGATTAAAAATATTTTAAAGTGAGTGTTGCGCAGACTATGTGTTGCACACACTAAGGTGCTCTAGGTGTGCGAGGGGGATTCCCTCACCACGCATACCTGAACACATAACATAAAATGACAAAACAGGACATACAAGGTATAGAGTCATTTAGCAATTGTTTAGTAGTCACAGAAAATAATTGCCGAAGTAAGTGCTCCGTGGGTGGGGGACTATAGCACAGCAAAAGTGTAGCAGCAATGGTGTTGCTGCTAGTGGTTTATGCGGGATATCTGGCGTGGTGAAGCTAAGAAACGAGCATCACACACACTCTATGAAGTGATGAGGACGTAAGGGTAAGTATCTCACGCTAGTGTTTTAGCTTTGTTGCCTTCCTGGAGAGATGCAGTGGGAGGATTGACCCTGGGGAGGGAGGACAGGGGGTTTAAACAACCTGTGGGAGAGAAGAAGCGCTTACCCAGTAGTCGTGTCGGGTGAATCTCATACTCACGGGATTTCCAGTCAAAGCCTGCCGTGTACCTGAACTGCTGTCATCGACCTCCGGAACCCGGCTGAGGTTTGCGGTGATCTTAAATAGTGTCCCGTAAGTGCCGGCACCTGGAGAGGGGGAAATAGTAAACAGACTCCCTTGCCGGTAGTGAGTCTGGTGTGCGCATGCGCGAATTGGGTGCGCTATGGATTTGCTAGCGCATGCTCAGTGGCGGGATATTGATGTGCATCGAATGTGGCATATGGGTAAATTCCGGGGTATTTGGACAATGCCTATTGGGGATAGGCGTGCCAGCAAGGTGTAACACATGGTGAACCCGGAGTGTACATGGTATCTGGCAAAGCACGTACAAGTGTGGGAGCAAGGAGTGTATGCATCAGGTGATTATGTAAGGCATGACACGTGGGAGTTAGGGGGTAGGCAGCGACGTGACGCAGTGGTGCACATGCAGAAGACATGACATCTTGTCAGAACGTAATGTAGAGCACGTGGGGAGTGTGTGGGTTGGGGGTAAGAGTAGGTGGCCTACAGTGCACCTGACCATGAATAGTAGAGCAAAAGTCATGGATGAGTCAGAAGAGATAGCAAGAGTCATGGGTTGAGGGAGTTCCACGGTATAGAGTCATTTAATCCGTGTTTGTGAAGCGAGAGGCGATAAATCCACCGTTGCTCCTTATTAAGGAGGAATTTTTCATTGTCAGTACCGCTAGTGTTGAATTGTTCTACCACAGTCCAGGATAGATAATTGGGGGGGTGGTTGAGATTGAGGAAATGGTCCGTCAATTTGCTGATGTTCTTTTTACATCTGATGGTACTCCTGTGTTCCAACACAGAGGTGCGTACTTTCCTGGTGGTCATGCCGATATATCTGAGGCCACATGGGCATGTGAGGAGATAGATGACATTACTGGAGTTACAATTGGTGTGGGTTCGTTGGGTCCATACTTTGCCCGGTTCAAGGTCCAGAGTTTTGGTGTGTTGGGTAAGATGGCATATGCTACAGTCGTTACAGGGGTACTGTCCCGTGATCTTGGGCAGTCCCCAGGTGTTGGTGATGATGTTGTTGTCCATTGTGGGCTGGGGTTTGTGGCGGGTGAATACGAGTTGTTCTCTCAGATTGCTAGAACTCTTGGAGGGTGACATCAGCAGGGAAGAAATACAGGCAGCCATTGCCAATCTGCCTTATCAAAAAACCCCGGGTGATGACGGCTTCCTGCTGAGTATTACAAGTGGACCGGGGAGAAAGCACTAGACACCCTACATGCAGCCCTACAGGTAGCCAACAGAACTTCTTCGTTGGGTCCTATCTCCAACAGGGCAGTTATCGCGGTCTTGCCTAAACCAGGGAGGGATCCTCTCCTTTGTGGCAGTACCTCCCTATTTAACTTCTAAATGGAAACATTAAAATAGTGTCCTCGCTGCATGTCTAATGAAAGTCATACCTTCTCTCATCCTTTATGAGCAGGTTGGTTTTGTTCCAGGGCGATTTTCTAGAAACCATCTCTGCACACTTGCTCATACGCTATGGATGCTAGAAGATCTTTCGGAAGATGCAGCAGTCCTCTCCCTTGATGTGGGAAAGGCGTTCAACCGCATAGGTTGGAATTACCTTTTCGCCACTATGAAACGCTTTGAGCGCGGTGACAAATTCATCTCCAAGGTCCATTTAATCTATGACTTCCCGAGGCCCACGTCAAATGCGGAGGGTTTCTGTTTGTTACTTTTAGGATGCAAAGAGGCACATGTCAGGGATGCCCACTCTCTCCCCTCCTGTTTCTTCAGGCCATGGAACCCCTGGCCTCTGTCATACGTCAGTCGTCAAGAGTAAAAGGTATCCCCATAGCGGCTGGCCTCTCTAAAACATATCTGTACGCAGATGACATACTACTCACCCTCAGAGACCTACCACGCTCCCTCCCGGAACTATTGGACCTCATAAAAGACTTTGTAACACTGTCGGGCTATAAGGTAAACTGGGATAAAACCTTGTCCCTCCCACTCTCCTCAGGAACCATGAAAGCCGCAATACAGGGATACCCTTTTCGGTGGAAGTCCTCTCGGCATACATACCCCGGAGTGCTAGTCAACAGACGCCTGGAGGGAATGGTCGTAGATAACCTAACACCCCTAATTGCACAAATAAAACAGACTTTGATAAATGGTCCCTACTAGGATTCTCCATGTGGGGCAGGGTACAGGCTGTGTGCATGGTGACGTTTCCATGCTTCACTTATATCCGAGTTATGCTGCCCATGGTGATATCCCTGTCAACTTTACACACTATTGATGCAAGAATACGGGCCTTTGTCTGTGGTACTACCTGCCCCTGTCCGGCTGCACCTAAGCTCATGGCCTTCTGCTCTTGTGGTAGCCTGGGCTTTCCATCAGTAGAAGACTACAGTTTGTCCCTACATCTTCCTAAACTTGCCTACCTCCACCCAGCAACACCAGACCCCTCCAGTGGGTGACAACGGAAAGATCACTCCTCAATCATGGCAACTGATTGGGCCTCTTATATGGGGATACCATCATGCACAAACCAGTTCCACACCTAGTGTTACAGGCCACACACAAGGCATGACACCGCGCACACCACCTCTTAGGCACCAGCCACCATCTACATGCCAAGGCACCGATCTGGGGTAATGATAGCATTAGAATTGACAAAAAGACACTCCATTGGCCTGTATGGAAAGCCCTAAACATACATTTCCTCGATCAGGTGATCCTCAACGGTGATATAAAACCCTTCACAATACTGCATTACCCCCACAGCAGGCCTGGAGATACCTGCAGTTGCATGACTGTCTACAAAGATGCCTTGGCCACCGACCTTGGGCCCTTCCATCCTCCCCGGTGGTGGAATATCTGTCAATCTGGCGCAGACACAAAGGTGTCATGTCAGGACTCTATGGTATCCAAATCAATCACTTGTTCTCGCATCCCCTCCTATACAGTCTCCACGCCAAATGGCAGGCACAGCTACAACACACAGATGCGGCAGAAGATTGACAGATATTGTTGAAGACCTAGACAAGGGAACTCAAGGAGACAGATTAAAATTTTGTCTTTTTAAAACTCTACACAACAGGTACTGGACCCCAGTGAAACTGAACAGGGCCGGCTGCTACCACATTCCAAATGCTGGCGGTGCCCATTTGTGCAAAGTGATCTCCCCATATACCATGCGAGTGTCCCTCTGGCCAATCCTTTTAGTCCTTTGTAAGGACCACACCGGGAGCGGTGATACCCCTCTGCCTACCTCTCCAACCCCCAGTTATACTCCTGCATGACATCAGCACCACCCCGGACGTCACACGACCGCAACGTTGCAATCTTCATACAGCACTGTCCACCGCTAAACTCTGCATCTTAAGGAAATGGAGATCGCCTGACCCTCCCTCCCAAGAGGAATGGATGGCGGCGATGATCCAAACGGCCTCATACGAATGTGTTATATAAGGCCTCAGGACCAGACGAAGGTATATACACAGACGTGGGCCCCCATTCTCAGAGAGGCCACAGAAATAAGACTCAGCCAAATTCCATCTGTCAGTTCGATAACCACAGCTAGAAGAAGCGCCCATTCCCCCATCATAAATGCCACCTTGTCGTATAGTAACTCACTTTCATATGTCCTCTACAATGCCTCTCCCCTCCCCTCTCCCTTCTCTTCCTCTCCTCTTGCTATCACTTCTGTTTTCCACACTTCCTTTTTCCATCCACCTTCCAAAGCCCATCTACCCCCAGACTTCTTGCTATGCCCTCAGCTACCATCTGGACACGTAGGCGGGCACCCCTTCTCACCATGCCCCCCTCCCATCTAGAGGTGATTACCACTATCCCATCACAGCATGCTGGCATGCAACCATTACATGAGGGACTGCGGGCTACTCAGCCCCCTCTTGGTTTTGTACCAACACCCCGCACACCCTCAGACTCAGACACAACCTATCCCCTGCATCCCCCCTGCACAACAATACGTGCCCACCCTCTTCTCTTTCCATCTCATCATTGTTGCTCCCCCTACACCCGAAAAAGACCAGGGGCTGCCTGACCTCGTCCACTTATCACCCTCACTCCTACCTGCCTCCAGTACCTGTTCCATAAAGATCATTGACCCCTCCCAACATGAGGTCCCTTTCCGTGAGAATGACTCTGAGTCTGTTGGGCCTCATAACATCCTGCTGGTAAACCATGCAAGGTGGCAAATGCGGGCTGTGCAGTAAGACCTGAAGTTCCAATCGGCACAGCATCGAGGAAATCTGTTGTGATCTCATGCAGGTTTCCACTAACTTGTTCAGCCGGGTACAGCAGGAGCGATGAAGGTAGCTAATTCTCCTTATCCCTTCGCAATGGCACACTCAGCGAGTATATACTTATGAACTCCACTAAGTGTTTCACCACCAGGGAAGGGAGAAAAAGGGACAAAAGAAACAATAAAGTAGCATCAGCTCAAGTCAGCAGGTAGGTATGTTCGGATATAGATACGCTGTATAACCTCCCTGGTAACTGGTGATGAACCCTGCAGAGGGAGAAACACGGGGTCACACATGCATTCAATTCTTCTATGATTAAGTTAAATGCCATATACGTATATGTCCTTACACTTGAAACTGCTGCCCAGGCTCATAGAAAACAGAGAAAAAGGTCAAAATAAAGCATAAAAGAAAAGAAGCGGAATTTCTGCATGGTGCTTAACATCCTCGAACAAAGGTTAAGTCGCCTCCTAGTGCTACCAAATGTTTATAACATGTTCGGGATTCTTAAGAAAACGTAGACTGAATGTTCAATAGCACCCCGCTATTGGATGGTAGCAAAGTAGTGGAACTGCATAAAATCCTGCTTGGTACTCGATAAAGGACAAAGTTAAATGAGTACTTGATATAGGAAATCTCCACGCACCTCACCCGAGTATTATGGCCATACTGGAGTAAAGCAAGACCATCAAAATCATCAACGGTGCGGTCAAGGCAGGGAGAACAAGGGAATCAAGTACATAGGAATTTCTAAACGGAACTGTAGAGCTGCCGCTCTATAACCAAATCCAGCTTAATGCAACACGCAACAAGGCAGCACTCCTGCGCCTTACCTTACCGCGAATCCTTCACTCCTCCGCGAGTCTCAGACAACAAGATTAATTCGGGCCACACAAACCTCAGATCCCAGCGCGTTCAATGCGCGATTCCACCCGATATCCATGGACGCCTCTGACTGTGTGTAGTTCAAAAGTAAAAACGAAAAGAAAACAGAAAGGTCTAATCCGGGTTCAGTACACCAACGTCCAGGGCTTCTCAGTACAGGTACTCCTACGGTCAGGTGACAATCACCGGACTCCATGACAGGAGGAGTTAAGTAAAGAAACGAAAAGAAAGAAAGGAAGGACAGTGCCCCTAAGCATTCTAGGCGATGTAGTGTAACATTCACGCACAATCATTCTTCGCGAACCTAGGTAACCTGGGGCGAAATGTGACAAAATCTCACCGACATGGTTCAGATTTCGGAGGGCACTGTGAAAGAGCTGCAGAGGTGACTAACAGACCATGATTGGATTGAGGGTAGACCCCTCTCCCGTCCCCACCCAGGCCTTACAGTAGTGATGGATGTGTCCCTTCTGGGATGGTGAGGCCATCTGGGAGAGGTGGAGATCAGAGGACTCTGGTCACCATCAGAAGCAAAGCTCCATATCAATCTGTTAGAGATTCGGGCGATCCTTCTGGAACTGAAAGCCTTTTTACGGTCTATAAAGGGAAGGCTGAAATGACAACACTACCGCCATGTGGTACTTCAGCAAACAGGGCGGCATGGGGTCGTGGATGCTTGGAATTTCTAAGGTGGTTCTCGCTCGGCGATGCTTTTCGCTGTGAGTGGAGTTCAGGCCTCCTGTACGCCTTTCCGCCCATGCCACTTCTGCCCAGAGTGCTCAAGAAGATTAGGAATGACCAATCACAAGTAATTATTGTGGCTCTGGACTGGGCCCAGGAAGTTTGGTATCCCAAGGTTCTAGACATGAGAATTGATCCTCCGATCAGGCTGTCCCTTCGGGAGGATCTTCTGTCACAGAAGGGGAAGGTCCTTTACCAGAACCTATCTACTCTCCGCCTCCTTGTGTGGAGACTGAGCAGCGAAAGTTGACAGCTTTTGACCTCCCTTCCGAAGTCTGTGAGGTTACGGTGGCAGCCAGACGTCCCTCCATGAAATTGGTATATGCCTGCCAATTGAACACATTTTGTAAATATTGTACAAAAAGGTACATTGGCCCCTTGTTTTTCTCTCTGGCAGATATCATTTTTTTGTACTTTCCTTGGTCCAGCAGGGTCCTGCCTTGGGCACTCTGAAAGGCTATCTTTTGGCCCTCTCAGCTTTTCTTCGGCTACCAGATCAGCCTTCACTTTTCAAGTCCCTTCTGCTGAAGATTTTTGAAGGGGTTAACCTTTTATTAGGCCACAATGGGACCTTAATTTATTTCTCTCATTCTTGATGTGCGCACCGTTGAGCCAATGCACAATTGTCCTCTATGGTTGCTCACCATAATTACAGCTTTCTTGGTGACAATTACCTCTGCCTGGAGGGTGAGCTAACTGCAAGCACTGTCATCACAGCCTCTTTACCTAACAGTTTTTCCTGAAAAAGTGGTACTGAGAACTAGGGCTTCCTTTTTGCCCAAGGTTGTAACTCCCTTTCTTCTTGGACAGTCAGTTACCCTGCCTACTTTCTATGCACCTCTGCATCCTTCCAAGGAAGAAGAGCGTCTCCAACTTCTGGCCCCAAAAAGGGCATTATCATTGTATCTCGATCGCACTAAAAAATTGTGGGAATAAGACCAACACTTTGTAGGATACGTGGGACAAAGAAGGGGCATGCAGTTCAAAAGAGGACCATCTCCTGTTGGGTCATCCTTAATCTGTTACGCCTTGGCTAAGAAGTAACCTCCTGAGGACCTTAGAGTTCATTACACCACAGCAAAGGCAGCCACCACAGAGCTTCAGAGCGGGGTTCCAATCGATGATATCTGTTAACCTGCCATGGGGACGTCTCTGCAAACGTTTGCCTGACAGTACTGCCTAGATTCTCAGGTTCACAGAGAAAGCTTGTTTGGGTACTCTGTCTTGTAGGATTTACTTGTATAAAACCTTTCCGCAGTCCCTCCTTTGGGGAAGGTCTTTTTTGGGTATATGATTAAAGGTAAAGCATCTGCGGCTAGATGTCTCTATCAGATGGAAAAGTTACTTACGTTTGGTAACACCTTATCTGGTAGAGACATGATCTAGCTACAGATTCCTTACCGATCCAACCATCTTCCCCCCTCTGCGGAACTGTTTTTACTGTCAGGGCTTATCCCCTTCAGGGCCTTTGCTTCTTTTTAAAAACACCATGATCAGTCACTTCATGGCTTCGGGCTTCTGGCGTGAAAAGTTGTGAAAAGTAGTGACGTCAGGGCATCAGAGTGGCTGTTAGATTTACAACAGATATGTGACGACGAACACAATGCTGACAACGTCACACAGAGTTTACCGACGCCACCTACCGAAGAGCAGGGGTACTGCTAAGAAAATCTTCCGGATCCATCCTGATGCCTGGAAGTCCAAGGTTAAGGAATCTGCAGCTAGATCCTATCTCTACCAGATAAGGTGTTACCAAAGATAAGTAACTTGTCTGTCAATAGCTAAAAGATAACCCATGAAAAGCTGGGGATGCGTAATATAACAGCCTTGCGTAAACCATTATATTTGGTATCCCCTTAATAAGAGATGTTGGAAAACTCGAGGAAGGGTTCCAGTAGGCAGAAAAATACTGTGCTCATAAAGCCAACTTCAGACCATGTCCAATTGAATACTGGTAAGTTGTAACATTAGAAACCTAGAGGATACCACAAAGTATAGTTCGTAAGGCCACCATATTAGGTATCCCCCAGAGGAACTGGATGTGAAAGATTGTGGAATGCAATCCATACTGAGAAAAGAAACTGCAATCTGGTTTCAAATGAAAGGCAACTCCAGTAAGTCAATGTCTAAACGGTAACCCTTGAAAAGTAGGGGACAAAAGATATTACAGATAGCTTGAGCCATGATATATGCTATTCCCATAGTAAAAAGTGTTGGAAAACTCAAGGAAGGGTGTCAGTTGGCAGAACAATAGTGTGCTCACCCATTCAACATTAGACCATGTCAAATTAAATATACCAAATATTATAGGCAGTAGAGGACATTATATTTGGTATCACCTAGTGCAACCGGATGTAAAATCTTGTGGAATGATGTAACAAATGTGAAAAGATACTGTAGTCTGCTATATAATAAATGGCAACTTCAAGTGGCCAATGGGTAAAGGGTAACCCATGTAACATAGGGGATACGAGACATTACAGCAATGCCTGAGCCATAATATTTGGTATCCTGATAGTAAACAATATTTTAAAGCAAAGGGAAGGCCGCTATATGGCACATAAGTACTGTGCTCACCCATCCAACATAAGACTATGTCAAATTGAATCCTGGTAAGTTCTAACCCAAGAAACACAATGGATACAAAGCATTATAGATGGTATAAGCCATTATATATGGTATCCCCTAAGGTGACAGGACTTACAATCTAGTGGAATGATGAAAAAATTTGAAAGGTTACTGTAGTCTGCTATCAAGTAAATTGCAATTTCAAGTGGTCAATGGCTAAAAGGTGACCCATGAAACGTAGGGGATACAAGATGTTACAGCAATGCGTTAGCCATAATATTTGGTATCTCCATAATAAACGATGATGGAAAGTAAAAGGAAGGGTTATATTCAGCATAGAAACACTGTTCTCACCCATCCAACATGCGACCATGTCAAATTGAAACCCGGTGACTTCTAACCCAAGAAACAAAGGCAATACCAAATATCATAGGCGGTTTAGGCAATTAAATATGGTATCCCCTAAGGGAACCGGACGTACAATCTTGTGGGATGATGTAAAAAATGCGAAAAGATACTGTAGTCTGCTATCAAATAAAAGACAACTTCAAGTCGCCAATGGCTAAAGGGTAACCCATGAAACGTGGGGGATACGCAATATTACAGCATTGCATGAACCATAATATTTAGTATTCCCATAGTAAACGATGTTGGAAAGTAAAAGAAACACTACTCTTTGGCACAGAAGTACTGTGCTGACCAATCCAACATAAGACTATGTCAAATTGAATCCTGGTAAATTATAACCCAAGACACACAGGGGACCCCAAATATTATAGGTGGTATGGGCCATTATATTTGGTATCCCTTAAGGGAACCAGATGGAAAATCTGGTGGAATGATGTAAAAAATGTGAACGGTTACTGTAGTCTGCTATCAAACAAAAGGCAACTTCAAGTGGTCAATGGCTAAAGGGTAACCCATGAAACATAGGGGATACCAGATATCACAGCATTGGGTGAGCCATAATATTTAGTATTTCCTAAGGGAACTCAATGTAAAATCTTGTTGAATGATGTAAAAAATCTGAAAAGATACTGTAGTTTGCTATCAAGTAAAAGACAACTACAATGGCTGAAGCGCAACTCATGAAACCTAAGGGATAAGAGATATTACAGCAATGTGTGAGCCATAATAGTTAGTATCCCCATAGTAAACGATGTTGGAAAGCAAAAGGAAGGGTTTTATTTGGCATAGAAATATTTTGCTCACACATCTAACACAAGACCATGCCAAATCGAATTCTGGTAAGTTCCAACACAAGAAACACAGGGCATACCAAATATTACAGCCTATATGGGATCCCCTAGGTGAACCGGATGTACAATCTTGTGGGATAATGTACAAAATGTGAAAAGATACTGTAGTCTGCTATCAACTAAAAGTCAACTTCAAATGGTCAATGGCTAAAGGGGAACCCCTGAAATGTAGGGGATACCACATATTACAGCAATTCGTGAGTCATAAGATTTGGTATCCCCATTGTAAATTATGTTGGAAAGCAAAAGTAAGGGTGCTATTTGGCATAGTATTACTATGCTCACCCATCTAACATAAGACCATGCCAAATCGAGTCCTGGTAAATTCTAATCCAAGAAAGACAAGGGATACCAGATATTATAGCCGGTATAGGTCATTATATATGGTATCCCCTAGGAGAACCGGACGTACAATCTTGTGGAATAATGTAAAAAATATCAAGAGATACTGTAGTCTTCTATCTAATAAAAAACAACTTCAAATGGTCAATGGTTACAGGGGAACTCATGAAACGGTGGGGATACCACATATTAAAGCAATGCGTGAGCCATAATATTTGGTATCCCCATTGTAAATGATGCTGGAAAGCAAAAGTAAGAGTACTATTTGCCAGAGAAATGCTGTGCTCATTCATCCAACATAAGATCATGTCAAATTGAATACTGGTAAGTTCTAACCCCAGAAACACAGGGGATACCAAATATTATAGCCGGTATGGGCCAATATATATGGGATCCCCAATGGGAACTAGATGTAAAATCTTGAGGAATGATGTAAAAAAAATTAAAAGTTACTGTAGTCTGCTGTCAAGTAAAACGCGACTTCAAATGGTCAATGGCTAAAGGGGAACCCATGAAACGTAGGGGATACCACATATTACAGCAATGCGTGAGTCATAATATTTGGTGTCCCCATTGTAAATGATGTTGGAAAGCCAAGAGAATGAACACACTATTTGCCATGGGAATACTGTGCTCATCCATCCAACATAAGACTATGTTAAATTGAATACTGCTACGTTATAACCCAAGAAACACAGGGGATACCAAATATTATAGCCAGTATAGACCACTATGTATGGTGTCCTCTAAGGGAACTGGACATACAATCTTGTGGAATGATGTAAGAAATGTGAAAAGATATTGTAATCTGCTATCAAATGAAAGACAACTTCAAGTGGTCAATGGCTAAAGGCTAACCCATAAAACAAAGGAGATACACGATCTCACAGCAATGTGTGAGCCATAATATTTGGTATTCCCATAGTAAAAGATGTTGGTAAGCGAAAGGAAGGTCGCTATTTGGCATAGAAGTACTATGCTCACCCATCCCACTTAAGACCATGTCTAATTGAATCCTGGTAAGTTCTCACCCATGAAACACGGGGGATACCACATATTATAGCTGGTATAGGCCATTATATTTAGTATCCCTTAACCCCTTGGCCGCAGGGGTAATTCCCCCGTTCTTCTGGGGGGCGTGGGAGGCGCGCACAGCACCCCGGAGCTCGTGACAAGCGCAGCTCGTCATGAGCCACGGTGGCTGTGTGCTCATGACGAGCTCAGCTCGTCACGGCCACACCCATTTTTATGGAACGCGTAGCACAGCGGGGGAATTAGCCCCACGTGCGAGCGTTGGAGCCCTTATGACGAGCTCAGCTCGTCATGAGCACACGGCAACTGTGGCTCATGATGAGCTGAGCTCGTCATGAGCATGGGAGGGGTTAAGGGAACCGGATGGAAAATCTGGTGGAATGATGTAAAAAATGTGAAAGGTAACTGTAGTCTGCTATCAAACAAAAGGCAACTTCAAGTGGTAAATGGCTAAAGGGTAACCCATGAAACATAGGGGAAATCAGATATCACAGCAATGGGTGAGCCATAATATTTAGTATCCCCTAAGGGAACTGGATGCAAAATCTTGTGGAATCATGTAAAAAATCTGAAAAGATACTGTAGTTTGCTCTCAAGTAAAAGACAACTTCAAGTGGTCAATGGCTGAAGCGCAACTCATGAAACATAAGGGATAAGAGATATTACAGCATTGCGTGAGCCATAATAGTTAGTATCCCCATAGTAAACGATGTTGGAAAGCAAAAGGAAGGGTCTTATTTGGCATAGAAATACTATGATCACCCATCTAACACAAGACAATAGCAAATTGAATCCTGGTTAGCTCCAACACAAGAAACACAGGGCATACCAAATATTATAGCATATATAGTCATTATATAGGGGATCCCCTAAGTGACCCGCATGTACAATCTTGTGGAATCATGTACAAAATGTGAAAAGATACTGTAGTCTGCAATCAACTAAAAGTCAACTTCAAATGATCAATGGCAAAAGGAGAACCCAAGAAACGTAGGAGATACCACATATTACAGAAAACACATGAGTCATAATATTGGGTATCCCCATTGTAAATGATGTTGGAAAGCAAAAGTAAGGGTGCTATTTGACATAGAAATACTGTCCTCAACCATCTAACATAAGATCATGCCAAATCGAGTCCTGGTAAATTGTAATCCAAGAAAGACAAGGGATACCAGAAATTATAGCCGGTATAGGTCATTATATATGGTATCCACTAAATGAACCGGACGTACAATCTTGTGGAATAATGTAAAACATTTGAACATATACTGTAGTCTTCTATGTAATAAAAAAACAACTTCAATTGGTCAATGGCTAAAGGGGAACCCATGAAACAGTGGGGATACCACATATTAAAGCAATGCGTGAGCCATAATATTGGTATCCCCATTGTAAACGATGTTGGAAAGCAAAAGGAATGGTGATATTTGGCATAGAAATACTGTGCTCACCCATAGCACATAAGACCATGTCAAATTGAATCTTGGCAAGTTCTAACCCCAGAAACATAAGGCGTACCAAATATTATAGACGGTAAAGGCCATTATATATGGTATCCCCATAAAGAATCTGACGTACAATCTTGTGGAATAATGAAAAAAATGTGAAAAGATACTTTAGTCTCGTATCAAAGAAAAGACAACTTTAAGTGGTCAATGGACTAAACGGAACCAATGACACGTAGGGGATACGCGATATTACAGCAATGAGTGAGCCATAATATTTGGTATTCCCTTTGTAAACAATGTTGGAGAGCAAAAGGAATGGTGCCCTTTGCCATAGAAATACTGGGTTCATCCATCCAACATAAGACCATGTCAAATTGAATACTGGTAAGTTCTAACCCCAGAAACACTAGGGATACCAGATATAATAGCCGGTATAGGCTATTATATTTGGTATCCCCTAAGCGAACTGGACGTAAAATCTTGTAGAAAGATTTTAAAAATCTGAAAAGATGCTGAAGTCTGCTTTCAAATAAAAGGCAACTTCAAGTCTCCAATGGTTAATGGGCAACACATGAAAAGTAGGGGATACGAGGTATTGCAGCAATGTGTGAGCCATAATATTTGGTATCCCCATTGCAAACAATGTTGGAAACCAAAAGGAAGGGTACTGTTTGGCATAGAAATACTGTGCTCACCCATCTAACATAAGACCATGCTAAATTGAATCCTGGCAAGTTCTAACCTAAAAAAACACAGGGGATACAAGAGATTATAGCTTGCATAGGCCGTTATATATGGTATCCCCAAAGGGAACAGGATGTAAAATTTTGTGGAATGATGTTAAAAATGTGAAAAGATACTATAATCAGCTATCAAAGAAAAGAAACATTCAAGTGGTCAATGGCTAAAAGGTAACCCATGAAACGTAGGAGACACAACATATTGCAGCAATGTGTGAGCCATAATATTTGGTATCCCCTTTGAAAAGGACATTGGAAAGCAAAAGGAAGGGTGCTATTTCCCATAGAAATACTGGACTCAGCCATTCAACATAAGATCATGTCAATTTGAATACTGCTAATCTCTAACCCCAGAAACACAGGGGATACCAGATATAATAACCGGTATAAGCCAATATATTTGGTATCCCCTAAGGTAACCGGTTGCAAAATTGTGTGGAATGATGTAAAAAATCTGAACAGATACTGTAGTCAGCTATCAAATAAAAGGCTACTTCAAGTGGTCAATAGCTAAAGGGTAACCCATTAAACTTAGGGGATACGAGATATTACAGCAATGTGGGAGCCATATTTAGTATCCCTATTGAAAATGACATTGGAAAGCAAAAGGAAGGGTGCTATTTGGCATACATATACTGTGCTCACCCGTCTAAGACCATACCAAATCTAACATAAGACCATGCTAAATTGAATCCTGGCAAGTTCTAACCCAAAACACACAGGGGAAATAAGATATTATAGCTGATATAGGCCGTTATATATGGTATCCACAAATGGAACAGGATGTAAAATCTTGTGGAATGATGTTAAAATGTGAAAAGATACTATAATCAGCTATCAAAGATAAGAAAACTTCAAGTGGTCAATGGCTAAAAAGTAACCCATGAAACGTAGGAGACACAACATATCGCAGCAATGCATGAGCCATAATATTTGGTATCCCAATTGAAAAGGACATTGGAAAGCAAAAGGAAGGGTGCTATTTCCCATAGAAATACTGGGCTCAGCCATCCAACATAAGATCATGTCAATTTGAATACTGCTAATCTCTAACCCCAGAAACACAGGGGATACCAGATATAAGAACAGGTATAAGCCAATATAGTTCGTATCCCCTAAGGTAGCCGGTCGTAAAATCTTGTGTAATGATGTAAAAAATGTGAAAAGATACTATCTTCTGCTATCATACAAAAGGCAATTTCAAGTGGTCAATGGCTAATGGCTAACAAAAGAAGCGCAGGGGTTGCAAGATATTACAGCAATGTCTGAGCCATTATATTTGGTGTCCCCATTGTAAAAGATGTTGGGAAAAAAAGGAATGGTGCTATATTGCATAGAAATACTGTGCTCACCCATAGCACATAAGACCATGTCAAATTGAATACTGGCAAGTTCTAACCCCAGAAATACAAGGGATACCAAATATTATAGACATTAAAGGCCATTATATATGGTATCCCCATAGAGAACCTGACGTGCAATCTTGTGGAATAATGTAAAAAATGTGAAAAGATACTTTAGTCTCTTAACAAAGAAAAGACAACTTTAAGCGATCAATGACTAAAGGGAACCAATGAAACGTAGGGGATCCGAGATATTACAGCAATGCGTGAGCCATAATATTTGGTATCCCGTTTGTAAACAATGTTGGAGAGCAAAAGGAATGGTGCCCTTTGCCATAGAAATACTGGGTTCATTCATCCAACATAGGACCATGTCAAATTGAATACTGGTAAGTTCTAACCCCAGAAAGACCAGGGATACCAGATAGAATAGCCGGTATAGGCCATTATATTTGATATCCCCTAAGCGAACTGGACGTAAAATCTTGTAGAAAGATTTAAAGAATCTGAAAAGATGCTGTAGTCTGCTTTCAAATAAAAGGCAACTTCAAATCTCTATTGGTTAATGGGTAACGCATGAAAGTAGGGGATACGAGGTATTGTAGCAATGCGTGAGCCATAATATTTGGTATCCCCATTGGAAACAAAGTTGGAAACCAAAAGGAAGGGTACTATTTGGCATAGAAATACTGTGCTCACCCATCTAACATAAGACCATGCAAAATCGAATCCTAGCAAGTTCTAACCTAAGAAACACAGGGGATACCAGATATTGTAGCTGGTATAGGCCGTTATATATGGTATCCCCAAAGGGAACAGGATGTAAAATCTTGTGGAATGATGTTAAAAATGTGAAAAGATACTATAATCAGCTATCAAAGAAAAGATACATTCAAGTGGTCATTGGCTAAAAGGTAACCCATGAAACATAGGAGAAACAACATATTGCAGCAATGCGTGAACCATAATATTTGGTATCCCCTTTGAAAAGGACATTGGAAAGCAAAAGGAAGGGTGCTATTTCCCATAGAAATACTGGGCTCAGCCATCCAACATAAGATCATGTCAATTTGAATACTGCTAATCTCTAACCCCAGAAACACAGGGGATACCAGATATAATAACCGTTATAAGCCAATATATTTGGTATCCCCTAAGGTAACCGGTTGCAAAATTGTGTGGAACGATGTAAAAAATCTGAACAGATACTGTAGTCAGGTATGAAATAAAAGGCTACTTCAAGTGGTCAATGGCTAAAGGGTAACCCATTAAACTTAGGGGATACGAGATATTACAGCAATGTTTCAGCCATATTTGGTATCCCCATTGAAAATGACATTGGAAAGCAAAAGGAAGGGTGCTATTTGGCATACATATACTGTGCTCACCCGTCTAACACAAGACCATACCAAATCTAACATAAGACCATGCTAAATTGAATCCTGGCAAGTTCTAACCCAAAAAACACAGGGGAAACAAGATATTATAGCTGGTAGAGGCCGTTATATATGGTATCCCCAAAGGGAACAGGATGTAAAATCTTGTGGAATGATGTTAAACATGTGAAAAGATACCATAATCAGCTATCAAAGATAAGAAAACTTCAAGTGGTCAATGGCTAAAAGGTAACCCATGAAACATAGGAGACACAACATATCGCAGCAATGCGTGAACCATAATATTTGGTATCCCCTTTGAAAAGGACATTGGAAAGCAAAAGGAAAGGCGCTATTTCACATAGAAATACTGGGCTCAGCCATCCAACATAAGATCATGTCGATTTGAATACTGCTAATCTCTAACCCCAGAAACACAGGGGATACCAGATATAAGAACAGGTATAAGCCAATATATTTGGTATCCCCTAAGGTAACCGGTCGTAAAATCTTGTGTAATGATGTAAAAAATGTGAAAAGATACTATCTTCTGCTATCATACAAAATGCAATTTCAAGTGGTCAATGGCTAATGGCTAACAAAAGAAACGCAGGGGTTGCAAGATATTACAGCAATGTCTGAGCCATTATATTTGGTGTCCCCATTGTAA
This sequence comes from Lissotriton vulgaris, assembly GCF_964263255.1. Taxonomy (NCBI): domain Eukaryota; kingdom Metazoa; phylum Chordata; class Amphibia; order Caudata; family Salamandridae; genus Lissotriton; species Lissotriton vulgaris. The sequence continues at coordinate 36,328 of NW_028243907.1, read as the reverse complement.
AAGATGTTGGAAAGCAAAAAGAATGGTGCTATATTGCATAGAAATACAGTGCTCACCCATAGCACATAAGACCATGTCAAATTGAATACTGGCAAGTTCTAACCCCGGAAATACAAGGGATACCAAATATTATAGACATTAAAGGCCATTATATATGGTATCCCCATAGAGAACCTGACGTTCAATCTTGTGGAATAATGTAAAAAATGTGAAAAGATACTTTAGTTTCTTATCAAAGAAAAGACAACTTTAAGTGGTCAATGGCTAAAGGGAACCAATGAAACGTAGGGGATACGAGATATTACAGCAATGCGTGAGCTATAATATTTGGTATCCCATTTATAAACAATGTTGGAGAGCAAAAGGAATGGTGCCCTTTGCCATAGAAATACTGGGTTCATTCATCCAACATAGGACCATGTCAAATTGAATACTGGTAAGTTCTAACCCCAGAAACACCAGGATACCAGATATAATAGCCGGTATAGGCCATTATATTTGATATCCCCTAAGCGAACTAGACTTAAAATCTTGTAGAAAGATTTAAAGAATCTGAAAAGATGCTGTAGTCTGCTTTCAAATAAAAGGCAACTTCAAGTCTCCATTGGTTAATGGGTAACACATGAAAGTAGGGGATACGAGGTATTGTAGCAATGCGTGAGCCATAATATTTGGTATCCCCATTGTAAACAAAGTTGGAAACCAAAATGAAGGGTACTATTTGGCATAGAAATACTGTGCTCACCCATTTAACATAAGACCATGCTAAATCGAATCCTGGCAAGTTCTAACGCAAGAAACACAGGGAATACCAGATATTATAGCTGGTATAGGCCATTATATATGGTATCCCCAAAGGGAACAGGATATAAAGTCTTGTGGAATGATGTTAAATATGTGAAAAGATACTATAATCAGCTATCAAAGAAAAGAAACATTCAAGTGGTTAATGGCTAAAAAGTAACCCATGAAACGTCGGCGACACAACATATTGCAGCAATGCGTGAGCCATAATATTTGGTATCCCTTTTGAAAAGGACATTGGAAAGCAAAAGGAAGGGCGCTATTTCACTTAGAAATACTGGGCTCAGCCATCCAACATAAGATCATGTCAATTTGAATACTGCTAATCTCTAACCCCAGAAACACAGGGGATACCAGATATAATAACCGGTATATCCAAATATATTTGGTATCCCCTAAGGTAACCGGTCGCAAAATTGTGTGAAATGATGTAAAAAATCTAAACTGATACTGTAATAACCTATCAAAAAAAAAGGCTACTTCAAGTGGTCAATGGCTAAAGGGTAACCCATTAAACTTAGGGGATACGAGATATTACAGCAATGTGTGAGCCATATTTGGTATCCCCATTGAAAACAACATTGGAAAGCAAAAGGAAGGGTGCTATTTGGCATACATATACTGTGCTCACCCGTCTAACATAAAACCATACCAAACCTAATCCTGGTAAGATCGAACACAAGAAACACATGGGATACCAAATATTATAGCAGTTATAGGCCATTATATATGGTATCCCCTAAGAGAACCAGATGTACACTATTGTGGAATTATGTAAAAAGTTTGAAAATATACTGTAGTCTGCTATCATGTAAATGGCAAATTCAAATGGTCAATGGCTAATGGGTAACAAATGAAATGCAGGGGATAAAGAAATTACAGCAATGCGTGAGCCATAATATTTGGTATCCCCATTGTAAAAGATGTTGGAAAGCAAAAGGAATGGTGCTATTTGGCATACAAATAATGTGCTCATCCATAGCTAATAAGACAATGTCAAATTTAATACTGGTATGTTCGAACCCTAGACACACAGGGGATACCAAATATTATAGCCGCTATAGGCCATTATATATGGTATCCCCATTGTAAAAGATGTTGGAAAGCAAAAGAAAGGGTGGTATTTGTCATAGAAATACTGTGCTCACCCATCTAACATAAGACCATGCCAAATCGAATCCTGGCAAGTTCTAACCCAAGAAACATAGGGGATTCTAGATATTATAGCTGGTATAGGCTATTATATATGGTGTCTCCAAATGGAACCAGTGGTAAAATCTTGTGGAATGGTGTACAAAATGTGAAAAGATACTGTAGTCTCTTATCAACGAAAAGACAACTTTAAATTGTCAATGGCTAAAGGGTAACCATTGAAACTTAGGGGATACAAGTTACTACAGCAATGCCTGAGTCATAATATTTGGTATCCCCATTTTTAAAAGATGTTGGAAAGCAAAAGGAATGGTGCTATTTGGCTTAGAAATAATGTGCTCCCCCATAGCACATAGGACCATGTCAAATTGAATACTGGTAAGTTCTAACACCAGAAACACTGGGGATACCAAATATTATAGCCAGTATAGGCCACTATATATGGTATCCCCATAGAGAACTTGAAGTACAATCTAGTGGAATAACGTAAAAAAATTTGAAAAGATACTGTAGTCTCCTATCAAGGAAAAGACAACTTTAAGTTGTCAATGATTAAAGGGTAACCAATGAAACGTAGGGGATACAAGATATTACAGCAATGCATGAGCCATAATATTTGGCATCCCCTTTGTAACAATGTTGGAAAGCAAAAGGAAGGGTGCTCTGTGCCATAGAAATATTGGGCTCATACATTTAACATAAGACCATGTCAAATTGAAAACTGGTAAGTTCTAACGCCAGAAACACAGGGGATACCAGATATAATAGCTGGTATAAGCCATTATATTTGGTATCCCCTAAGCGAACCAGACGTAAAATCTTGAGGAAAGATTTTAAAATCTGAAAAGATGCTGTAGTCTGCTTTCAAATAAAAGGCATCTTCAAGTCTCCAATGGTTAATGGGTAACGCATGAAAGGTAGGGGATACGAGGTATTGCAGAAATGTGTGAGCCATAATGTTTGGTATCCCCATTGTAAACAATTTTGCAAAGCAAAAGGAAGGGTACTATTTGGCATAGAAATACTGTGCAAGAAATACCTGGCAAGTTCTAACCCAAGAAACAAAGGGGATACTAGATATTATAGCTGGTGTAGGCCATTATATATTGTATCTCCAAAGGGAACGGGATGTAAAATCTTGTGTAATGATGTAAAAAATGTGAAAAGATACCACAGTCTGCTATCATATATAAGGCAACGTCAAGTGTAACCCTGGGCGTAGTTCGCGTAGTAGGACTATGTGTAGCTAAGCAAAGTGCACTTTGCACTATGCAAGCTACGTGAACTGCGTAGTGCACTGTGCAAAATGCTGTTCGCACTGATTGCACAGTGCCGGATGCTTGTCCGCACTGTACAATCATTGCAAACGGCATCTTGCACAGTGCAAGCGGTCGTTTTCTGCCACTCGAGTAGATTTGTACTCGAGCTGCAGTTTTCTCAACGCGGACTGGTAGTTTCTCATCGCGAGCGGTCACGAGCATACGTGACCACTCGTAATGAGAAACCTGACCTCCCCACATTGATAATCTCACCGGGAGGTTTATTTTCCACGCTTGCGATCGGCAACTTGATGTTGCTGAACGAATTTTTGCAATGAATGAGCCATAATATTTGGTGTCTCCTTACTAAGAAATGTTAGAAAACTGAAGGAATTGTGCCAGTTTTGCAGAGAAACACTGTGCTCCCCAAGCCAACATAAGACCATGTCCAAATGAAGCCCGGAATTTTTTATCCCCCAAAACCTACGGGATACTAAATATTATTGTCTGTATGGTTGATTATATTTGGTATCCCCAAAATGAATTTGATGTGAAAGCTTGTGGAATGCATTCAAAAGTACTAAAATTTACTCTAATCTGCACTCAAATAAGAGGCCAATACAACTTGTTAATTGCTGAAAGGTAAACCTTGGAAAGTAGGAGATACCACATATTATAGCAAAACGTGAACTGTGATATTTGGTGTCCATATAGAAAGAGACTCTGAAATACACAAAAAATGCTGCGATATGGCTGAAAACACTCTGTTCACCCTGCCAACTTAAGGACGTGTCAAATGTTGTCCTAGTAAGCTTTAACTCTAATAGCATATGGAATAGCAAAGATTACAGCCCTTATTACCCATTATATTTGATATCCCCCAAAGGAACAGAAGGTGGAAGCGTTTGTTATGCAATTACAAGTGCATATTCCATAATGTTCAGTATCCCTGTTGAAAGAGACAGTGCAAATTATAAACAAGGGTGTGATGTGTCAGAAAAGCACTTCAAGACCATGTCAAATCCTAGTACGTTTTAACCCAAGAAACAGGGGATACCAAATATTATAGGCCATATGAGCCATTATATTTTGTAATCCCTAATGAAACCAGAAGTGAAAAGCTTGTGGAATGGTATCAAAAGTGCTGAAAGATACTGTAATCTGCAATCGAATAAAAAGCCATTTCAGTTCATTAATAACTAAAAGGTAAGCCTTGAAATGTAGGGGATAGAAGCAAAAGAAATAAATGGGCCACAATATTTGGTGTCCCAGTAGAAGAAGATGTTGGAAAACACAAAAAAGTGTGTGACTTGGCAGAAAAATACAGTAGTCAACAGGCCAATATAAAACTGTTTCAAATTTTATCAAGGTAAGCGTTTACTTTTTTTTTTATTGATAAAGGTTGGCGACCAACAATTATACAACAGTGACACATGTGATTAGCAAATTACATACATCAGCATGCAAGTTACAGAGGTTGAAAAAACAGATATTTCAAATAGTTACGCCTCTGACCACATTTCTACGCATTTCCAGGTCCACCATGGGTGATACACAGATCCCTCCCCTGTAAATGTTCCATTTCGACCATTTTTATCCCATTTCTTCGGGCACCCCCTGGTTACAAACACCTCCTTCTTCGCAATCATACACCTACCCAATTATTTCAGCCATACCGATACAGCAGCCCATCCCAGTTGTGAGTTTGCCAAATTCCAAATTTGTATTGTGTGTTGTGTTGGACCAACAAATCTCTGTCTCTGCTGGAATGCAGGGCGCCCAGATAGCCTGAGCGATCCATCTGGTATCTGTCCAGGGGGAGTAGTATAGCCTGAGATCAGGCAATGCTATCCCCCCGTCGTACTGTTGTATTTCTATCTAGGACCCTAATTCGATATTCCCGATTCATGCCCTTATGTGGTTATAATAAATAGTATCCTTATAAAGGCATAAGAATCATATCCATATTTAGTAATAGCCCATGCAGTCCAAAGCACGGATAGGCTACTCCCATAGACTCCTAGAAAGCACAACGCGTTCTTTAAACAAACCAAGCCTCCAGCAGCCCGGGAATGCCCCCTGCTTTTGTTTTGATTTGCACAAGAACTCCTGGAGTCCAAAAAGAACTGTTAGTTCTTAGTGACGTCTTATGTCCAACCTTACGTCAAACCCGGCACCTTTCAGGTATAAATATACCAACGTTGCCTTAAGCAAACACACGGTGGTGGGGAGCAGAGGGACGTTCTACTTGTCCGAGAGCCCAGCTGTTGCCAGAACTGAAGGAAGCCGCCCCTCCCTTTTTGACGCGCTGGAGAAGCTGACTTTTCTCACGCAGAGAAATCCAGCTCCGGTGTTCCCAAGTCACCCTCGCGGGTTGCTGGGAGATGGAGTCCTGAGAAGCGAGATACAAGACCTCCTTCATTCTATAACCAAGGTACGGAGCTGATTAAAACCTTAGAGAGAATTCTTGATTCCCATACTTGGCAAAATCCTAACTTAACTTAAAACTGCAACTTACTTACTCCTTCCCACGTATTAGGCTTAGGTCAGGTACACCGGGGTAGGCGTATCTTCGAAGCATCAGTTGAGTTTGTTAGTCAATGTTTTTATGTATGTGGAAAGTTGACTAAAAACTCTCTTTTCTTCCTGGTGTACCATCATGCACCCTATCCACACTAACACCGACCAGGCAAGCCGGTTTTCCCACTTTAAGTATGAATTCTGTTATACCCCTTCTCTTGCCTGTCTTCTTTTCGTTGTACCGGCACATGCAAAGAATGACGACCAGCCATCATGTATCTTACGGGTTTCCGTCCTGTTCGATATTTTCCTTAAAACAGAACGGAGTCAGTTAGATGGTTGCCTCATCAAATTCTCCCCCCACCCTAACTCTATCAAAGAACGAGCAGCTCTCGCCCGTCAATGATCTCTCAGCTTGCGGGGGCAGCCACGGGTTGGGCCATCAATCAAGAGTAAACTGATCAAGTACACGAGACAGACACGAAAAGAATAGTTAACCACGGTCCATTCTCCTTCTTCCCAGCTATACACACATACCATTGTGAAACATCACCGCCCTTGTGTGGAAGTAAGGAGCACACAATGCCTCGTTCTCTTTACCCTTTCCGACAGAAATGACCCTGTAACAATGCCTCGATTCTCTGTCCCCAGACACTAGTAACTCTGTAACTTGTCACTACAATCACCCTGATGCCATGTGTTTGTCTATGTCTAACAAAATGTGATTCAAGTTATTCTTTTAATGAGAACAAGTCTACTATGTCTTCTGTATGATTGCATCATGGATAATTGAATCATGCCCAGGGAAACTCCTTCTTTTGATTGTGCAAGTAATGTATATAAGTGCTGTCATGTTTCAAGTAAAGCGGACTACTCCTGAACCCGCTTGGTGAAGGAGCTCTCCCTTAACTCGAGTTCTGAAATAAAGCCCTTTAAACTCGAAGACCACGGACTCTGCTCCTCATTTTATGGATTAACTCTTCTTTGATATCTATAGAAATTCCAGCAGTGTAAATAATAAGTTTTTATTTACCACAGTATGTATATACTTTATCCATTTTAAAGTATCATATGGCTAAGAAACCATATCAATGCTTTTACAGTATTATTTCATAATACTACTTTTACTGTACTCACTTTACTTTATGATAAGTATTGCAATTGTGGCAATTCATTTCTCTTGCATGAGAAAGAAGACTGCTCAATAAAATAACACCTTTTATTGAAAACGCTCGTCTCTCTATTTCTCTGAACTGTGGTGAAATTAAGCATGCACGATTGACTGAGTGAAATAGCTTTCTATTGTTTTCACACGACTCTAGAGATACACTCTTTATTCTGAGGGAGCAAAGTTGTCATGTTTATGCGGTTGTCAGAAACTATTCCCTTCTTGTCTAAATCAGGACGGTTAACCCTTTCCTGAACATTGGAGAAAGTTTCTAGTGACCTCTGAGCTAGCTGGCAAAAACTAATTAAGTCTAAGATTGTCAGTAGAGACCTAGATGACCTCAGTCCTACGTCTACACTGCTGTTTATGTTATTCCAATGCGCAGAGCCTATTGGGAATATAGGAACTACACTACAGTACCATCCTTTTGTTCGTTTTTGAAGCGCTATTCTAGGGGCCTTACCATCCCTTAACAGTGTGTGTACCTCTCCCTCAACCGCTACAAAGTATGCATCTGGAATTCGGTGCGGGCAGTTTTGGAGGATATATAAAAATCACGGGAGTGCCAACATTTTAAAAAGGGCAGCACGGCCCACCAAAGACAGGGGCAGCGACCTCCAATGTTTAACGTCTGCTCGCAGTCTGGCCAGCGGGGTTGACAAATTATGGCTGTAAAAGAGGGCCGGATCTGATGTAACAAAGATTCCTAGGTATATAAAACCATCTACTGCGACCACTGGCGTGCAGTCCTTGGGGAGACGTGGCGTCTGCCCATGGAAAACGAACAACACAGACTTACCCCAGTTAATGGCATACCCCAAGTATTTCCGAAAATTTGTGAAGATAATAAGAACAGTATGTATGGACTTGTATGGGGAAGCATAAGCGTTTACTTTTTAAACAAAATAATACAGCAGCGTACAGGTATCCTCCACAAGAACTGAATGTGAGGGTTCATTAAAAATACCAAATGTAGATAGACCTGCTGATAGACCATGCCAAATAAAATAAAGAAACTAATTTCAAATGGTCAATGGCTAAAAGGTAACCATTGAATAGAAGGGGATACAAGATACTATAGCAATGTGTAATCCATAGTATTTGGTATTCCTATAAAGCAGAGTGGAAGTTACTACGAAGGGTGTGACGTGACAGATAAATACTCTGCTAAATTTGCCAACAAGTGAATAGCTTGTCATATTCTATGCCGGTAAGTGTTAACACTGGTTAGGTGCTACTAAATACAGCCAGTATGGGTCATTTTTTGGCACACTGCTAACTTAGCTTATATGGCCACGTTGTGTTATCTACTAATTTTGAATTTTTGCAAAATGTCAAATACTCATTGCTATAGTGCAAGGCAAGTGTGTGCTATAACCAGTAGCAACCAGGCTTGCCGCCATTAAATAACAGGGCACCATAAGCAAACTGAATAGACAATGCATTCAACATCAAAAACCAACAAGAGATCTAGACTAATGATTTTTTTCTCATTGATTTTGTTTTTATTTTGAAATGTTTGTCTCAAATTCATATGCACTTCTCTTGGCTCCTTAGAAAGTCATCTAGTACACCTGTGCCTGTAACAGTACACAGGTGTACTATTGTACCTGTAGCTAATTTGTGTTTGACTTAGGTTTGCACTGCAGGTGCCTGGAAAGAACTGGTTCTCTTCAAGTTGTTGACTAATGCACTGTTGATGCCTGCAAAGCATATTCAATGTCCTTCTCATTTAGCCACATTACCACTTTACTTGCTATCACTTTTCACCTGTACTGTCAAACTTAAAAGAGAAATATTTCCAGTCCCAGAATGCAACATGGTGTAATTAAAAAGTGAAGACTGCAATCTCACATGACATACAGATACTTGATAATCGGGTTAAACTAGAAAAAAATATAATTTGCTTACATTTGCTATTTTGGAACAGCCAAGAGCTAGTAGGTGGAAACAAATTTGTGTAAAATTGTAAGTCCACATTAGTAAAAATCATGCCTCCATTTCCTTTATTAAGTATTTAAAAAATAGACACTTTTAAATGATTTATTCACATACATGCTGTTTTAGGTTTATATGTCAAAAGAAAACATACAGAATTATATACATTTGCTTTGGAGCTCTCGCCTAGGAAGAGCAAGCGCTGTGAATTTGAGATCTTTTGTTTTCCAAGAGTGGGCTTAGAGCCCGCTCATTGCTTACCATTCATTGGCTTTATTGTGAATCTCTTTTGTTTGCTTTTTATTGGCAAGTAGGCTTCCTTTGTTTTTGCTTGTTTGTCCTTCCACTCGGGCATGGACACACTACTTGTATCCTTCCACTGATCATGATTTTTTATCCTTACTTTGTCTATGTGTTTAAGCGCTATACTAGAGTGCGTCTTGTTCAGCTGGCTCTCTCATGTACTTCTCCCACTTAGGGTTCCTCACTCATCCATGTTGCGTACCCACACTCCCTCCTTCCAGTGTTGTCCATTATGTTGCTTACCCTACCCATCCAACTTCCTTTTGTTTTTGCCTGTGTTTTTGCCTGCTACACCCACCTTCCCCGCTGCCGTTGTTGCCCATGTTGTAGCTTCCTCTACCCACTCTCCTTCTTTCCTTCCTTCCTTCCATTGTTGCCAGTGTTGTTGATTGCTTGCTCCCACCCTCCCTCCTTCCATTGATGTCCGCATTATTGATTGCTTCTACCTGCCCACCCTACTTCCATTGTTGCACTTGTTGTTACGTACCCTGCACCCTCCCTCCTTCCATTGTTGTCCATGTTGCAGCTTGCAACATCCACCTCCATCCTCATTCCTGTGTTGCTTGCTTACACCCACCCACCCGTTTTCCGTTGTTACAACAGTTATTGTTGCTTTCCCCACCAATTCTCCTTTCGTCCATTGTTGCCTGTCGAGTTGCTTTCAATACCTACCCTCCTTCAGTTGTTGCCTTTGTTGTCGCTTGCCTCCACCGACACTACCTTCTTCTATTGTTCCTTGTGTTGTTGTTTGCAATCCCACCCACCCTCACTCCTTCCGTTTTTCTTGTGTTGTTGCTTTCCCCACTCACCCTTCTCTGTTGTTTCCCATATTGTTCTGTACAATAATCCACCCACCCACCCTCCCTCTTGTTGTTGTCCTTGATGCTGCCAGTGTTTGCTTCTACCCACTCTCCCACCATGCGTTGTCAATTTTCCTGCTATGAGCCCCTCCCTTCTATCATCCATTGTCTGTGTTGCCCCCCTTACTCATCCACACACCCAAGGTGCCTGCATAGCTGCTTATGTGCTGCTTATGTGTGACAACTGTAGTGACAGGAGAAAGTACAGCTCCTATTGCAAGCGTGTAACAACACAAATCTTGAGACAAATCAGCCCACTCCAGTAGGGTCTATGCCCTGTTCCTGCTGCGTAAGGGGGTCTCGCTGCTGCGCCAGTAGGTAATCCCTGAAAGGGCCCCAAATATCCTTGGGCCTGGAGGTGGGGGGAGTGTTGTTGAGTATATGTCACTGTTTGTGGTGCAGGATGCCATGCTCCTCAGCCATGCTTTCACAGAGGGTGCTGTCTTATCCCCCCAATGTACGGCTACTTCCCTCTTGGCCAGGAGTAAGCTAATGGCCACAAACCTACGAGTTTCCTGTGGGAACTGGTTAACATAACCCAGCGGGGCAATCTCAGGTAGGGGGGTCATTTGAACCTTGATCATGTCGCTCACCATCTTGTGTATAGCTACCCAGTATGAATGTATGTTCGGACAGGTCCAAGCGAGATGAGCGAAGTCTGCATTTGGAGTGCTGCATGTGGTACAATGGTGTGACCTAGCAGGGTCTATCCGGTGGAGTCTTGAGGGGGTCATATACATATACGGGGAAATGCTGACTCTCATGTTATAGCTGCTCCTTTGTGTGGACTCACACCGTCTGCTTTTTGACACTCACTAGTACAGAGATGCTGCTACCTAGTGTGTTGTCGTGTTCTGCTGCTCAGTGCTGATGGTGACGATGTGGAGTAAGAGTAAGTGGAGACCTTGTGCTCTCTCTCATGGGTGTAGACGGGGAAAAACTCCATGCGCATTGACAGTCTGCCACACTTGACAGCCGCCCCAGCTTTTTGAATCATTACAGAGTGGCACATGTCCCTGCCATGATTGGACACAAACAGATTGCCATCCTGTGCCTTCCCATATGCAGATGCCTATTGAGAGCAGCATGTGTGACATGAGCGATTTGTTGTTTATCGTGTCACTAGGTGGGCCACATGGGCCCCGTCCACTCGCAGCGATGCCTTCCTGGGGAGCGGCAGGGGGATTTTGAAAAAAACATTTTGGTGCCAGTCTTCAGTGTGCTGACACACTAGCACACAAGGTAGTACAAACAAAGCACTGTTAATGAGGCTGGGGGTCTGTATCGATGCGTGGTCTGAGAGGTGCCAACAACCCCACTCGCTCTATGCCTGCCGAGGAGCACACAATGTGTAGCAAAGAAAAAACATACTTGTGCCCATCAGTTGCCGAGTCACTGGCCAATCATCCAATCACTCACTTTGTGGAATTGAATTAACTGTCACTGACGGTGGCGTGCAGGAAGCATCAGTTTTCAAAATACAACAGGGCAAGTTGCCACCCTCTGGATGCATCATCACTCTCAGCCTCAGTCTGAGCAAGGGGCAGTGCACAGCTGATTAGTCTCAGTGTTATTACTACTCTCCAGGGAGGATGTAATTATCAGTGGCGTCTCCTCATAGAAGTGCTGCAGGGTGGTGGGTGAGGTGTGGGAGGGGAAGGGTGGGGGTAGTAAACTCCAGCTTAAGGCCGAACTGAGTTCTGTTAATAAATAAATAAATAAATCCCGCGATTTTCATTGCGAGTGCTGCATTGCATCGCTGCAAAGCACTCCCACGAGGAGCCGCCACTGGTAATTGTCAGTCAGTTTAACAGACTTAGCCATGGCTGAGTACCGGAGGCTCTGATTCATTGTGCACTGCAGTCTGAACCTGAGACGGCATTATTCCGTGTGATGACAATTTGTATTCATTATTGTTAGTGAAGAAACTCAACCTTGAAGGCCGCACTGTATAATGCAGGCTCACTGGCAGCACAGTTTGCACAGCACTGCCAGCAGGTAGCCAGCTGCTTGCGCTTTTTCAGTGGTCTGCTTCTATTCGCAGTTTCTTATGCCTAGCAGTGCCGCTGTGTTAGGAGGTGCTATAAATGCATGATTAAGCATTTTAGTGTGGTGATGACGACTTCCACGCTAATCTGCATTGGTCTAACCACTGATGCATGATACTTGGCAGAGCTGTACCTCCAGCCTGAAAAAATAAAAAGGTGCTTTAATTCCCAACCCCTCGACTGTCCATGTTGCCCCCGACACCCATTCATCCCTCCCTCCTTGTATCCCCAACTTTCCCTCCTACCCCGCCAGCAATTTAAAAAAAGGGTTATGGCTGTGGCATATCTCCTTTTTAGGTAAAGCCTAGAGTCAGCAAGCATGTGCTTGGCTTTAACCAAGGCCATCGATTGCCATTCAATCTTTTTTGTTCCTATCAAAAATGCTGCCTTTCCATTAATGCATTGCTTGTAATTGTCCCTTCTTTGGGTACTTGGTTCAAGCCCAGGCGATTTTACTAATTGTTCCTTCGGATTGGCTATCACATTTCCTCCTGGTTGTCCATCGCAACGAGCGACTCATTTGCTCTTTCCCTCTTGATCAGCGCGGCATGCAGTGTTTTATCTATTCATCTGTGTGGTACATCAAGCTTCAACCTTAAGCATGGATGCATTTGAACTTTAAACTGCATGTTTCAAACAGACAGATATCTTGACCGCTACACGTTTCTCTGTGTATTTGGCATGATTCTGCTCAAGCGAGCATTATTGCAGTTTAGGTTTCCTTTCTTTTTCACAGACGGCGATTGTAAGTTACGTGGGGGGGACCTGCCAATGTGGTCTTATGTTTACATCTGGAAGACCAGTGACTGAAGGCACAAAAGACAAATAGAAATGTTACTTGAGAGATTTAGACTGAGTGCCCTCTGTGCCTCGCTTGCTTGTGAGAATATACTGCATGTAGAGAAGTGATCCTGTACGTCATTTCAGAGCTGTAACTATTAACGCACATGATGCCTTATTTCTCTAAGCTATCGTGCGGAGTTGTTGGAAAATGTAAGAAGCATTGTGTAGTTCATCTTAAAGTGCTTTGTAGTCCTCCCTCCCCTTAAAACATTCTCCAATGGAAACAGTGGGTACCAAAGAAAGCTAACCAGGGCTGGTCCATGGATTTTTGCTACCTTTGGCAAAGTGACATTTTGCGCCACTTCACACCCTGTAATCTTTGTTACTTTTACGATAATGCAGATGGTCTTATGCTCATCTAGACTTAAGGCAGCAGCCTGCTCTTGCCTTGTTCTTGAAACTGACTCTGGAAGATGAGACAGTTTTCCCGCTGAGCCCCAACTCCATAGCATACACTCCACTGCGGCTGGGATCTGACTGCAGAAGAAGTGATGTGGCTTTTGGTTCAGTGTGTTGTCAGATTTCCTACCTCTTCGTGAATGTGCTTTCTGTTACCATTCAGACTCACCATCTGTTTTCTGCACCGCTGCCCGATAGCAATGGGAGCAAAAAAACATATCTTCTCTGTTTGATTTTGCAAATAGAAGAGGATAGATGGTATCTAAAGCAGATTACCTTGCTTGGTGTGCATGTTGGTCCTACCATCAAATTAGAATCTGATTATTTTTACAGTGCTTTCAAGTGTTTACCATTTTTAGCGCTGTAAATAACAAGTGTGAAGAGATACAAAGGTTCTGTCGGGAAAGTACAATTGCTTCACAATTATGAGCTTGATCATCAAACATTCATTTGAGTTTGGAACATTAATATATAGCAAATAAAGTTGAAACACAAAAAAACACAAATTTGCGTTGCGAACGGAGAATTTACTTTTTGTTCAATAAAGCAGTATTGATATGTATTTTTGTTATAAGGCTGTCAACAATTCAATGCAAGATTGTGGTGCCATATAATACAGTGAAAGAAACGTGCTCAGTGACAAGTTCTAAATTAACAAGCAACTGTGCAAACTACCAGAGATATTGGTGTCCTCGTTGTTCTGACCATTTTTAAACTACTCTTTCATAAAAATGTGTAAATAAGTTTGATTCACCCATGTATATATGACACTCACTACACCATTGTCACTGAGCTCGACATCGATGTTTACCGGTGTCACGGGGAAGCTGCCAGACGCTGCCTGGGCGGCGCGTCATCGTGCCGCGTCAGGCTGTTCAGCCCCTCTTTGCCTTTATGGTACTGCCCCTCTTTTGCAATCAAGACCGCAAATGCAGGGTGGTTTAAAAATTCTAAAGAATAGAAATACTTTGTATGGGTCAAGCGATGGTGTGCAATGTGTGTTCAAACTCGCAGGCGCCCCCCAAATAGACTGTACATGGGTGCCATCGAATCACACATTTAAGCAAATAATTATGAAAGCCCAATGGTTGGATTTTATGTGCAAAGCGTTGTGAACTTTCGCACATCATGGTAATCTGTGATGTAATAACAGATTCATAGTAATTGCTTAGTGCCGGTGTGGAGGAGTACGGGCAGAATGAGGTGGAAAGGTCAAAGAACCTGTAGTGTTTGCGCTCCTTCACGAATATTAACTATTTTCAAAGGTGCTATTAATGGTTTGGGTAAAGGATGGAAAGGCAATGGCTATTTCTTTAATATAGTGATGCCCACACTGGACGCAGACAGGTAGGCTATTGTCTGTGCGCCCAGGTCTACAACACAATTATTCATATTGAGATTGTATTCATTTCCAATCTGGAGCCATGGTATTTCATCATTCAGTCCTGTATCCCATGTACGTAGGCGATAGCACCACTGTTGTTCTCTCATGTGGAGGATCCTTTGGATATCAGGGCCTGTTTTTTTATGACCTCAAGTACCACGCATTTCAGATCTGTGTCCTTGTGATTGTGTTCCAAGCAATGCCTTGTCAACTTTGTATCTGTTTTTTTGCATCTAATGGTGCTCATGTGTTCGTTGATGCGGACCTTGATTTTTCTGGTTGTCATTCCCACATACATAAGATTGCAGGGGCATGTGAGCAAACAACATTCTCGCTGTTACAGTTGCTAAAGTTTTTTAATATCCATGAAATGTTTGTTTTTATATCCACCATTTTGGTTGTGCTGGTAAATGGGCATGCCACACATCCTCTGCATGCGTAGTGTCTAACTGGTCTTTGGTTGCCCCATAGTGTGGTTTGGTTCAGGTCCTTTGGAGGTGGTGCCTTAGTAAGAACAAGTTCATCACAGATTCTCCTGTTACGTCTGAAAGCAAATAGTTGGGGGGCGGGCACTGTTTTTGTGCCCCATTAAGGATATGCCATTGTTTATGTGCAATGTTTTGTACTTTATTCAATTATGGGGTGTATGTGGTGACGCATACTACTCTTTCATTCATCTTCTTTTCTTGTTGTTCAAGTAGACCATCTCGGTTATTGTTATTAGCTCTTTTCCTTGCTCTTCCGATCATATTTCTAGGATAGTGTTCTTCAATCAACTTCTTCTCCAGAGTCTCAGCCTGTTCCTCATAGGTTTCCGTACGAGAGCAATTCCTCCGGATCCTGAGTAATTGACCTACTGGCAAATTTTGCTCCAGTGATCTGGGGTGGAAGCTCTCAAAAAGTAGTACGCTGTTTTTGTTTGTGCTCTTGTTGTGAACTTTAATCTGGATACATTCCGCTGTCATGGTTATAGCTAGGTCCAGAAAAACAGCTCCCACCGTGCTGACTGCATGTGTGAATTTCAGATGTTCATCTCTAGTATTGATCCATCTAACAAAGTCCTCAGCTTCATCTTGGTTGCCATGCCAAATGATAATATATCATCTCTATACTTTCAATTGTGTTGCAAACGAGTTGCCTTGATGGAAGATGTGGTTTACTTCGAATTGGTGTATGTAGAGGCATGCCATGCTTGGAGCAAAAGAGTTTCCCATGGAAGTCCCTGTGATCTGATGGTATATTGCGTCTTCATATTCGAAGAAGTTTTCCATGAGAGCCGATTCTGCCTACTCCAGGATGAAATGTCTGAGCGTCATGAACTCCCACTCTCTTTCCAGGAGAATGTGTTCTACCACCCTCAATGTGCGTCTGTGAGGTATGCTGGTGTATAATGCCTCGATGTCCATGGTAATGAAAAGATCTTCAGCTGGGATGATCTCGAGGTCTCTAAGTAGGCACAGGACATCTTTAGTGTCTTAGGCAAGATGTAGACAACTATACGATAGGTCTCAAACACCAATCGCAAAATTGGGAAAGAGGTTCAAGAACTGACCCTATTCCCAACACTATAGGTCTCCTTGGTGGGGGCACCCTGTTTTTTGTGGATATTGGGGACAGTATAGAATCTGAGGGTGCAGGGATTATCACCCACCAAAAACCCAGCCTCATGTTTGGTTTTCCAATCATTCATCAGGCCCTCATCCACCAAGGTTCTGATTTTGTTCACAAGTCTTGGAGTAGGGTAAATCCGGTAGATTTCATAGCTGTTTTCATCTGATAGCAATCTGATGCATTCTTCGTGATCCATGTTTTTATCCATGATAACGATTGTGGCGCCTTTGTCAGATGGTTTAATGACAAGTGTAGTATTCTATTTCAGGTCCATGAGTGCCTTCCTCTCACCTTTCTTCAAGTTCTGTTAGCCTTTGATGTTCTGAGAGTCGATTGTTTGAATTTCCTTCAGTACTGCCTGTTCGAATGCCAGGACTGTCACTGTTGTTGTACTTACAGTGTCAGTTATATGTTTTGTGGGTAGGCTCCCGTTGTGCTTTTAGACATGCAGCTCCCCCAGGCAGCACTTATAATACGGCACAAACACGGGGTAGACACCTGCATTTCTCCTGCACACAGGGGGGATCTCCACGCCGGGGGTCCCCTCGGGGGTCACACAGCAGCGGGGTAGGCTCCTGCGGTATTTCTTAAACAAGCAGCTCTCCCTGGCAGCAAACGCTACAGGTCCCCCGCACCTTCTTCCTTAGGATAATGAAATATAGCGATCTGGCGGCGCTAGAGTCCTCCCAGGATCACATAGCACTCTGGAAGCACAGCGCTGCAGGGAGCAGGCACTCCGCACCTCCTGGACAGCGAAGACAAAGCACTTCCCAGGCACTAGGCAGCAGGCAGAGCATAATCCATGCTGGGGTAAAGCTGTGGCACTCCCCGGGTGCTAGGTCCCATAAAGTAAAGTAGTGCCCACGCTCCTCACCTCCAAGGCACAGTTGTAGCACTCACAAGACGCTAGGGCTGGAGCACAGGCAGGCAATGCTGGGCCAGATCAGCAGTCAGTGGGCACTCATCAGTAGAGGACAGCAGCATGACTTGATGCGCCCCCCAAATAGACTGTACATGGGTGCCATCGAATCACCCATTGAGTGTGCAAAATTATGTGATCTGTAGAAGATGTTCTCCCACTCCTTGTCCGTCAAGGTACGGCCAATCTCTATCTCCCACCGCTTCTGTCCCACAGAATGGGTCTCCTTTGATCAAGGCGAGTGAAAGGCGTAGAACTCTGAAATAAGCCTGTGATCATCCTTTTTCTGGAAGTGCCACTTCTCTAATGGAAGCATCGGCCTACTGACCAAGGGCTGCGCCAGGGGGCCCGATGTCCAGTGGCACATTTGGGTATGGAGGAAATCGTCTGAGTCTGTTAAGTTATAGTCCTCACAGAGTACCTTAAAAGGGATATGGCCATCCAAAACAAACAACTGCCCCACTCGCTTACATCCTCCCTCCACTCAGCGAGAGCCTGCACCTCGGTCCATGCCCGGAGGGAAATCAGTATTCAAAAAGATGGGAGAGATGGGGAAGGGGAAAGTGGTGAGATTGGCTCGTCGAGACACCTTGTCCCATGCTAACATGATAGGGCCAGTGACTGGTGAGGAGTAAAGACCCCATGCATGCGCCGACCTAGGTAACCAACACTCCCTCCAAATATGCCTACCAGCTACTGACTGATCCATAAATACCCAGTGTTTCTCCGTCATGGGACGGTTCCACTCCACCAGGTGACACAAAATCGAGGCTTGGCAATAATGAATGAGATTAGGAAAGGCCATCCCCCCTTCCTTCTTAGGTCGTCGTAGTAAGGTTTTCTGCAGCCTGGGTGGCATAGGACCCCAGATAAAGTGCTCAATCTCTGTCTGGATTCGTGTGAGCTCAGTCGACGGGGGCAGCAGGGGAAGAGTCTGAAATAAATAGAGAGCCCGGGGTAGAACATTCATTTTTATCGTAGCCAGTCTGCCGAGCCAAGAAAGGGGTAGCCATTTTCTGTGGGCGAGGTCTTTCCTAATGCGAGAGAGTAAGGCAACGTAATTTGCTTCCGCTGTCCTAACCAAGCTAGTGTGCAGAGTCAGTCCGAGGTAGGTGATGCCCCCCGTCACCCAGTCAAAATCAAAGTGGGCCTGCAGATTCACCACTGTAGAGGGCCCCACAGTGAGATTCAGTACCTGCAATTTTTGTAAATTTATTTTAAAACCAGAGACCTGGCTGAAGACCTGCATAGCTGTCACTACGGTCGGCATTGAGGTTTGTGGATGTGCCAGTGAAAAGATAACCTCATCATCGTAGAGGCTGATAAGGTGACGATCCACACCGAATGGAATCCCCTGCGCCTGTGGATGGTCCCGAAGCCGCTGGGCAAAGGGCTCCATATATAAAACATAAAGCAATGGGAAGAGCGGACAGCCCTGTCTGGTGCCTCTCTCCACCTTAAAGCTTTTGGAAATTGACCCAGACTTGCGCTGAATGGGCATTATAGATACTAGCCACCCACTTACGAAATTTTGGTCCTATGCCATAGCGCTCTAACGTGGCAAATAGGTACGGCCAATGCACTCGGTCGAAGGCTTATCAATTAAGTGGCAGATCCTCTTCGTGTTATCCCTGCACTGTCTCCCCAGGATGAAACCCGACTGATCCGGGTCTATTAAGCTGGGCATAAGAGGGTTGAGCCTATGGGCTAAGATGCTTGAGAACAGTTTAGAGTCCAAATTTAGCAGGGAGATGGGGCGGTAGGAACTGCAAAGCACTGGGTCTGTCCCTGATTTGGGAATGACAGAAATCGTGGCCTGCAGCATAGCGGGCGTAAGAGTGCCTGTGTCCAAGAATGAGTTGAACAGTCGGGTGAGCACTGGTGCCTGTTCCGTACAAAATGTTTTATAAAACAGGGCACTAAACCCATCCTGGCCAGGTGCTTTCAGAGGTTTCAACCAAGATATGGCGGATATCACCTCTTCGATTCGAATGGGGGCCTCCAGTCCTTCTGCTTCCTGCCCTGGGAGGGAGGTTACTGCTGCACCTCATACGTACACGAGAGAATCCAGAAGGCCTGAGGTCTTGGCGGAATATAGCCCCGCATAAAATGTACAGAAGGCTGTGGCTATAGCAAGATCATCTGTCTCCTCTGACCCCTGGGCTTCTCGGATCACTTTCACTGCCTGGGCCTGAAGTTGGCAATGAAGACGGTGTGTCAGCATGCGGCCGCCCCTATTAGAACAAACATAATACTTATGCTTCAGTCGTAGTACCGCATATTCGGCTCTATCCAGATCCAAGCGCTTCAGCTGTCGCCGCCCCTTCTCCAACTGGCACCAGACACAAGGGGCACCCGTGCACTTGTGAATGGCTACGTGTTCCCTCGACCGGCCTTCAAGTTCTTGACGCTTCTCACGCCTGATTTTATTATCGTAGGCCACCCTAGAGATAAGAGCCCCCGCGCATCTAGCTTAAGCACCTCCCAAACGGAAGCCTGGGGAGTGGAGCCATTGTCATTGAGCTTCAGGTAATCTGTCAGGGTACTACGGAGGCTCTCCACTACTGACAGGGACCTCAGGAGAGAGTCCCGTAGCCGCCAATGAGGGGAGGGCGATTGTGTGCGCGGAAGGCTTAGTGTGAGGGTGATATGAGGGTGGTCCGACAGAGATCGGGCTTCTATAGAGGAGGCCTGAATGCAGTTCCATGCAGCACGAGTGACAAGGAAATGATCCAATCGGACATATGTCTTATGAGCCGCGGAGTAGAACGTATAGTCCCTTTTCTTCAGGGTGCAAACACCGCAAAGCATCTCTAAGCCCGCAATCATCCAGCCAAGCCCTCCCCACCCCCGAAAGAGCGCCTGCGCCACCTGTGCGTGAGCAAGAGCGATCTACCTGTGCATCCATAACCAAATTCAGGTCCTCTCCTATCACCACCAGAGAGTCAGGTGTGAGCAGTACTTGGGCCAAAGCATTAAGCAGGAATTCCTCTTGGTGAACATTGGGAGAATAGAGGGAGGTTATTGTGATAGTGGTGGACCTTATACAGAGTCGTTCTGCGAGTAATTGCTCCAGAATTTCTGCGACTGTACCCACAACCGAGCCTCTAAAATGCGTGGAAAGCAAGATGGCCACCCCTCCTGTTTCCCGTTTCCCCGAGGACCACAATTGTACCGGGAACGCCCTGTGTTGCACGCGATGTGTGTCACTGCGGAGGAGGTGCGTTTCTTAGAGTAGGCACACATCTCCCCGCGTGTTCTCAAGTAAAGATAGCACAGCATTCCTTTGAGTGGGATTATTAAAGCCCTTGACATTATAACTAACAATCTGAACTGTCATCAGTAGGGAAAGGACCGTTAGACGCTATAGTGAAGGTCCCAGAGACCCAGTAAGGAGTGGAGTACTGCAAGGACAAAGGGTATATTTGTAGGCAAGTAAAACGTATCTCAGCGTACATGACTAAAAAACTCACCATAAGAAGGACCCACCCACACCCAGAACAACAAAAAGAACAAACTGCAGACCACCAAAACAGCACATGGTCCAACGTGACGGTTGGGCAGTATTCAGAGGAGACTGCCAAGGAAGTAGGGGTCATCTGCACCAGGTGAACAAAACCTCCCGTCCGCCCCCACCAGGCCCACAAAAGTGGTAGAAACCCCCAGACACATCACCCTCAGTCATTAGCATCCAACAAATCCCCCCCCCCGGTGCCCGTCAGGGATCGAAGAACAGCAGAACGTTCCTTGAAGATGGTGTCTGGGTCAGGGCAAAGTCGGTCAGCGGTCCAGGCGTTCCGAGGACCGCGGTTTCGAGATCTCTGTGAACTCTGAACTGCAGCATCTGGAAGAGAGGGCAACTCATCGGGAGACAACTTCAACACTCTGCAAGCTTCAGAAATGGAAGAGACCTGTATGAGCTTCCCGTCTAGATGGAAAATGAGGTGAAAAGGATGGCCCCAGGCATAAGAAATGTTCAGTGAGCGGAGATGATTTGTTATTGGGTGAAAATCTTTCCTCTTCTGGAGTGTGCTAGCAGCTAAGTCCTGGAAGCGATGCGGAGTATGATCCCTGAAATGGAGAGGTTGTATGGAATGTGCAGCTCTGAGAATCTCCTCCTTCACTATATAGTTATGGACGCATATCAGGATGTTCGCAGGGGGGCGATTCGACTGGTGTGGGGACCAACCCGATGGCATCGATCTATCTTAATGGTGGAATCCGATGAAGAGCCCAAAATCTAGCAGAAGAGATCCTGCACATAACCCACGAGGTCCCCCGCCTCCGCCCCCATAGGGACCGCTAGGATGCGAACATTGTTCCTCTGAGATCTGTTCTCCAAATCCTCTGTGTGCATTTAGAGGTCTAGATGTTGTTCCCGCAGTCTCAGGACTTCTTGTTGAAGCATTGTGATCTCCTCATCCCTCGCCGCCGTGGAGTCTTCCAAGGCGGCAACGTGCTCTCCCAACCGCACCCACATCGCGCCTGACCACCTGGAGAGCCGCCTCCAAATCTGTCTTGACGGCCAGGATGTCCTCCCTCTGAGAGGCAAAGAGAGACTCCAGAAACTCCCGGGTGACAGCGCTGTCCGGACTGCCCTCCGCCGATGCTGAGCTAGAGCCCGATGAGTCTCCCGCAGCTTTCATTAGGAGATCCCGCACCGACCTGTCCTTTCTACCTTTAGCGGCAGCCACTGCTGGAACCGCAACCAGAGGGCAATATAGGCAACAGCGCCTGAGGCCAGTAGTCGCAGCAAGAAGACCCAGCCACCCCTCTGTCACCACAGCCGCCATTGACCGCTCACACCTCCTGCGATGATATCAGCCAGCCAGCTCCTCTCCAACCCCTAGGATTATCAACTGGGCGGCCCAGGCTGAAATTCTATTGTGCTGCGATGCTGTCGAATAATGTCCCTCTACTGTACCACTCCGGCCCTCCACAGGCCAGTCCCCAAGAAATCAGCAGGGGGTTGGTCAAACACTCGGGGGGCCAGCAGGTGACCCTCACCGCAAAAACCACGGAGACCCCCTGTGATGTGCACTGTAGGCCTGTAACTGCCAAGGGAGGAGGCCTCCTCAGTGCGCAGGAGCGCCTTGTCACGCAGCAGACCACAGGTAGGCCTCACGTAGGCTGCAAACCAACTGCCAGCAGGGGGACAAAGAGGCGGGGCTTCCCGCGGGTACAGAAATACAGAGTGGGGCCTCAACGGGACACTTGCTGGCTTCACGAAGTCCCGGATGGCGCCAACCACCGCCGCTGGCCAGGGGCGGCAATCTCAGCCGGCTGGCGGTATCACGTAGAACAGCGCCGCCTCTTCTGGAGTCAGGATCGGGTGTCTCCGCAGCACTGCACTAAGCCCTGGTGCCCCGCTAGGTCTGGGGCGAGGGCGCGAAATAAGCTCAAAGGTCCCCCAGCAGTACAAGGGGCAGGGTGAATCTTATGCCGTCTGCCGTCAGGGCCGTACTGCCGTTTTCCAGCTCCCATGCACCCTAGCAGGCGCAGCAGTATGGCTGACTCTTCGCCGGAGCCGTGGGCAGCTCAGGGAACTCTCTGGAAGGCTCGTCGAGGGTGGGGAACGCGACCCTGTGCTCTCCGCCTCATCCACTGGGCAGGTCCCTGGACCTCCACTGGTAAGTCCGTGTCCAGGTGTTCAATATTCAATGCTGTGGGACCGGCGGGCGCGGAGCACAGAGAGGACATGTCCACTCACTCAGCCATCTTCGCAACACCTCCCCTTTTAGGTTTTTAAATCTCTGCCATTGTTTCCCTCTGCTCTGCCAAGTACCACGCATCAGATGTTGGACTAACACATTTCAGTGTGGTTCTCTGCATCGCCGCACTGAAATTGAAAGACATGCATTTGTAGCTCCTCAGGATAAAGCCAGAGTGCTATTAGTTCTCTGTTAGAAACTGAAATCCAGGATGCAGCGCGCGGTCCGTGCTGTTCGTACCGGCTTTGGGCGGCTGGCTCAGCTCGTGACTAGGCTTGCTTAGGCAGGCGAGAGCAGAGGCTACAATGTAACAATGTTTATATACTTCCCCTCGACTCAGGTAATCCATTCAGGTTAACTGTGTGACTCACTGTGAGACCCGTCACTTGATTGCACCTCACAGTCCGTGTTAAAATTATGGCCAACAGCTTCTATCAAGAGACATGCTCTCTTTATACATTGGCGGACCAGCTTGGTGCGAAGGGGCTATGCGGCAGTCACTGACTAATGTGACAGGCTTGTGACACATGGCTGGTCCCGTCCAAGTCTAGACAGCCACGGGATTGGTGGTCTCTTACAGGCAGGACTTAGCTGCAGCCAGGCAGCCACACCTCAGAATGCATGCCGTGGCGCAGCAGGCAAGGAATCATCAACTCAACTCCTAGAGGAGCACGGCTGTAGCCAACTCTGAAGACAGCAGCACCCAGGAGGGAGAGGGTGAGCCTACACCAGCAGCAGGTAATGGAGCCTGTGCTCCCCCCCGTGACACTTAAACTTGCTCCACGTGGGCCAGTTCTATCTTCTCCGGTCGGTTTGGTCTTGAATTCTCACAGAGCAGGCGAGGAGCCCAAGTACTCACGCACTCAGCAGGTAATGGGAGCCACAGGGATGAAAGGGTCTGCACTTAGCACCTAACCCCGTAAATGGCTTGATGCCTCACCGGTGCTTCATAGCAGATAAACGGCAGTGATCTGCAGCGCCACAGAACGTAAGGGACCCTATGTGATGTCATATCGTTATGCCTGACCTCTGTCTAGGGACAGTGCAGGCAGGTAGGAAGGGGCGGGGGAACCGGAAAGAGGAACAGGAACACAGGGGAACGAGTTCAGTATGAAGATGGTAGCAGGGCAATAAAGAAGCACTACCATAACGCTATGACTCCAGTGTGTCATTTGCAAGGGGTATGCGACACTGACGACGAGGAAGGGATACCTGCATACCCACTGAAACTAAAACGCAGCCCCAGCCGTCCGTGTACGGCCTTAACCGGTGAGTCTGCAGCCCATCACCCGACAGCGCGAAAGAGCGCGAAAAGCGAAGATCGGCGCGTCGGGAGCTGCCGAGAGCGTGCGAGCCAACGAGAAAGGTGCCATAAACACGAGGACTGCAGTGGAGACAAGCAGCTTCAGTCCCCACCAGGTGTGATCGCGGATGGCTTCAGGCGCCAGAAACGGCGCGAAGAGGGCGCAGGCGCTGAAAACGACCCCAACCCAGCGAGTGAGCGCAAGAGTGCAGAGAACACTGGGGTGAGTCCTGCATTGAAAACAAGAAAAATGTCAAGACATTTGCAGTGAAGCAGAGCTGGAATAGAGCAAAGGCGGGAAGCAAGGCCCAACAGTGCAGCATCCCGAGAGGCATCCATTTTGAGGTCAGGCGCTGGCCATAGACGCCCCACGATTTTGACACAGCGGCCATTTTGAGGTCAGGCACCATCATATTCTCAGTTCATGAGCCACAAAAAGGAGCGGGAAAGCTCATAACCACTGAAAATCAAGCCACAAGAGCTCATGAGGTGACAAGGATAAACCAAAATGTCCATTCCCAGCTCCACAAGTACCTCAGGAGGAGCGGCGGCTCCGACCAACCCACCAGGCCCAGCAGCCCTAGGCAACCCAGTGCTGGCACCCCAGGCGCAAGTAGGAGTACCTTATCTACGGCCACCGGAACCCCTGGAATTGATGCCCGGTAATAGCATGGGACCCAAATGGAAGAGTTGGATTGAAGACTTTGAGGATTACATGACTGGGTCACAAGTATGGGACCCCAAACAAAAACTCATAGCCTTACGAAACTTAGTGGGTAAAGACGTCGCACAGATCATTAAAGAGTTGCCGAATGCAGCCACTGCCCCTTATGACGACGTGAAAGAAACCCTTAACAGAAGATTTCTACATAAGCGTAACCTGGATTACGAATGCTACATGTTCAATCTAGCCACCCAAGAGAAAGAAGAGCACATGTGCGATTTCATCGTGCGCATCAGAAGACTAGCGCGTCACTGCGAGTTTGATGATTTCAACACTGAGGACGCACTGCGACTCCGCATAATTGAAGGCTGCCAATCTGAGTCGCTACGCCGGCGGCTCCTAAAGAAACACTACACCCTTGAGGAAATCGAGGAACTAACGAGGATTAATGACCAGGCAGAAGATCACGCGAAGAGAATGGAGACCCACAGGACTGAGAGAAAGGAACAAGCCTTCCGAATGCAAGCGCATAAGGACACGAGACACAAAACAGACTCCCACAGATCAAGCAAACCAACTCACTTCACGACCTCCAGGAGGACATCATCCCGACACGATTCACGACACACCAAGTCTAGCAAACCGGCGCCAGCATGCTACAGGTGTGGACAGGATTACCCTCATTCAGGACAATGCCCAGCCATTGGCCAGCGATGCCATCGCTGTGGGAGAGAAAATCACTTTGAGACAGTTTGTCAGGCCCAACGGTCAAGGGGAAGGCCTTCAAAATCCCGACATGCCAAGCGACATCACGTTCGCGCAGTAAAGGGAGGGAAGGACGCTCCTCCAGTTCGTCGAGGTCGAGTGCTTGGTCAGCAAGCTCATACCGATCACAAGGCCGATCAGCAAGCCCATATCAATCTCAAAGTCGGTCTACAAACTCATATCGGTCACAGAGATCTACATCTAGCGAATCATTATCACACACACCTGTGTCACAAGACAGTGACGAACACATCTGTATGGTGTCGGACCCTGACCGCCTGAAGATATACCCGAAACTGGACATCAAGATTGGAGATCACCCGGACAAATTCGTCCTTGACTCAGGGGCATCACTAAATTATATCTGCGCGCTTGAGTACCAAAACATGAAACCACGACCCAAGCTAGAGCCAGCAGCCGTCCGCATACTCACGTGGATGTCAAGGAAACCACTGCCATGCTTAGGTCGTTTTCACACGACGCTGTCATACAAAGACCGGAAGATCCCAGCCTACATCCACGTTGTGGAAGGCCCAGATTTAGCCGACTGTTTGCTCAGCCTGCCGACAGCTGAAAGACTAAGACTAGTAGAACTCCTCTACATGACCGAAGATGCTCCCGACATTGTTGCGAAATTCCCAAACCTCTTTAAAGGACTCGGGAAACTCAACCACTTCAAAGTGAAACTGCATATCGACGAACGTTTGACACCCATCGCTCAACATCATAGAAAGGTACCCTTCCACCTACAGCAAGCTGTAGATGACGAACTCCAAGACCTTCTAAAAACAGACATCATCGAGCGCACGTCAGGACCTACCCCATGGGTGTCACCGGTCGTAGTGGTCCCCAAGAAAGGACAAGACAACAAAGTACGACTATGTGTGGACATGCCCAACACTGCCATCGAGCGGGAGCGCCATCCGGGGCCACACATAAGTGATATGATCACGCGCCTCAATGGAGCTACAGTATTCTCCAAGCTTCACCTTAACAAAGGCTATCACCAGCTGGAGCTCCATGACAAGTCGAGGTACATCACGACGTTCACAACACATCAGGGACTTTTTCGCTACAAGCGATTGAATTTCGGCATCTCTTCAGCCGCCGAAATTTTCCAAGAGGCCATCCGGCGAGTCATGCAAGGTATCCTAACGCTTTCAATTACAGTGACGACCTGCTAGTCTTTGGGAAAGACCAAACCGAACATGATACTGCTCTGGACAGAGTATGCCATGCATTGCTGAACGCAAACCTGACTCTAAACGCCAACAAATGCGAATTTCACAAGAACACTCTGAAATTCTACGGTCACATCTTTTCCAGAGACGGAATGAAACCAGACCCGGAGAAAGTGTCTGCACTGGCTGACACCCCGACACTCTGAGATGTTAGCGACCTCCGTTCCTTCCTTGGAATGGCAAGCTACTGCGCACGCTACATCCGAGACTACGCTACCATCAGCTACCCGTTACGAGAGCTCACACGCCAGGGTCAACCATTCACGTGGTCTACTGCGTGTGAACAGGCATTCATCGAGATCAAACAGGCTGTAAGTTCAGCTATTAATCTTGCCTATTTTGACACCAAGAAAAGAACAGAAATCACAGTTGATGCCAGCCCGGTAGGTCTAGGTGCCATTCTGGCACAATATCGAGAGGACTCAGACCAGCGCCACATCATTGCGTATGCCAGCCGCAGCCTCACAGACACTGAAAAAGCCTACTCCTAACCGGAGAAAGAAAGCCTGGCAGTGGTGTGGGCGTGCGAACACTTCCATCTGTTTGTATACGGGAAGCATTTCACCATCATCACAGACCACCAAGCACTCGTCACCATCTTTGGCAATCCCAACGCCAAGATGCCACCACACATCGAACGATGGGGACTACATCTCCAGGACTACATCTATACCATTGTCCACAAGCCAGGGAAAGCAGAAAATCTAGCTGACTATATGTCCTGACACCCCCAACCAATCACCGGTGTCGCGCACTCCCTGTCAGAAGAATATATTCATTTTGTCGTTGGCACCGCCTGCCCACCTAAAGTCCCACTGGAAGCCATCCGGGAACCATCAGCACAAGATCCAATCCTGCAAGATGTCATGGACTGTATACGCAATAATTCCTGGCGCGATGTAAAGGACACATCTCAAGACTCCAGTCAGCACATCCGTGACCTGATAGCATTCAAACATGTACAAGAAGAACAGCCCATCAGTGACGATGGTCTACTCTTGAGAGGGGGGAGGATTGTAATCCCACAAAGGCTACGTCAAGGGGTGATCAATCTCGCCTATGAAGGTCACAGAGGCACAAGTGCCACAAAGAAGGCACTGCGGGAACGTGTCTGGTTCCCCACACTGGACCAGATGGTGGAGACAACCCTCAAAGACTACATACCATGTCAACTAGTGAGTCGTGAAGAACCATCCGCTCGCCTCCAAATGTCAGAACTGCCAGAAGGAGTATGGCAACAAGTCGCCATCGACTTCTTTGGTCCGTTAAGATCAGGACAATCTATCATCGTCGTCATGGACGAATACTCTCGATTTCCATTTGCACATCTAGTGTCGTCCACCAGAGCAACCATAGTGATTCCGGTACTTGATGAAATCTTCGCAGCATGGGACATCCCGCTGTGAGTCAAATCCGACAACGGGCCCCCGTTCAACGGCCATGAATTTGCAGAGTTCGCAGAACACCTCAACTTCAAGCACCAGAAAATCACACCATTATGGCCCCAAGCCAATGGCATGGTGGAACGCTTTATGGGGACTCTGAAAAAGGCGATTCAGCAAGCGGAGTTAACTCACCGAGACATCCAGCAACCTCTGAATGAAGTACTGCGGGCATACCGCACCACACCGCATAGCACCACCAATCAGTGTCCGGCCACTGTGATGCTAGAAAGGACCCCCCGCACTCGACTGCCCATAATGGACAGCACACTTCAGCCACGGGCCGTCAACATTGACCATGACACACTAGTCAAGATAGACCATGAAAAGAAACTGAAAATGAAAGCGTACGCAGATCGGCGCAGACGAGCCAGAGACACTGACATCCAAGAAGGAGCCTGGGTGATGGTCCGGAGCGACCGGAGAACAAAAGCAGACAGCCGTTATCTCGCTCACCCCCTCCAGGTCAGCAGACGAAAAGGAACTATGATCACAGCAGAAGCTGACCACAAACGAATCACCAGAAACATATCACACTTAAAGAAGTGCAATACCAACAGTCATCATGAGGCCCAGTCATGTGAAACCTCCACTGACTCAATGAGCCAAAGTGAGAACAGCGACCGAGGTCACTACAGCCCAGTCAGATCTGATAATGCCACGGATCATCCCGCCAGGACACCAGAGCAACTGAGCCGCCCTAGACGACAAGTTAGAAGGCCAGCACGACTCATCGAAGAAATATGAGAGACAGTAAGACTTTGTACAAAAGGGGGAAGTGTCAATTCGTTATGCCTGACCTCTGTCTAGGGACAGGGCAGGCAGGTAGGAAGGGGCGGGGGAACCGGAAAGAGGAACAGGAACACAGGGGAACGAGTTCAGTATGAAGATGGTAGCAGGGCAATAAAGAAGCACTACCATAACGCTCCGACTCCCGTGTTTCATTTGCAAGGGGTATGCGACATGTGAGACACCTGCCTGCAACTGGAATCTTTACCCCACGCCCTCCAAAAACACCAGAGAACCCCGTACACTCACCCCCCATTCATCCAGCATTCCTGCTTCCATACTTTCCTTCCACAAAGGACTGCCTGAGTACACCCTGTGCATACTAGGCTGCCGCAGGTGAGTGCGGCCCACACATAAACAAGCTGGAAGGTGAGCCCTAGGAAGCAGTCACCAGGATAGATGCCGCCTCCCTAGGGCCTCAGTCTGTTGGCGCATGCCTAGCGAAGTGACCCTAGCATCGACAACTTGATACTATTGTAATCAGGAGCAGTGGTAATGATGCTGGTCCAACTTTCAGCATGGCCAGCAGCTTTGTCACTTACGAGCCTGTTGTTTTTAGTAGGTCTGTGACAGCTGTAGCCTGCTGGTGTGATCTGGTGCTGCGGGGTGGGACAGGTAGTGGTGTGCCAACCGGGGCTGACACCACTCAGCTAAACTCCTCAGTTATCATTTTTATTCGTATTGATTACTGTCTTTGAAATCAACAGCTTTCTGGCTGGCTGTAAAGGCTGTGCCTCACTGTCCTGAGCCTTGCCATTGCCCTGGTCTTTCTGGGGCAGTTTGTGAGTTCTAGGTTAGTGCCCTTCCATAACTGGTGACTTGCAGTCATTTTAGGATATTTTTGATATTTTTGATATTTATATGCTTCCATCATCTTTATTACTTGACTTTGCTTTGCAGAAAGTGTAACTCGTTGTTGAAATATCACTCATAATTACACTGAAATGATATGAATGTCACACATAGCAATATAAAACCTTGCAAGCTATATTCCATTCTCTGTCCTTCTCTCTCCCCATGTTTTAATTTACGTCATTCCATCGCTTTGAAAATAAATTCTATGTCAGGACAGGAGGCTCCGATTATGCTTAGTCTCATTTCTTTACTGACACATAGCAGCCAATCACATTACAGTAAAGAAAAAACGGAAATAGGGCAACCATAGAGTACACCCATAGTATATAAACAGTCTCAGAGGTAACCACTTCCTCTTTCTTTGCTGCTCCGCAGCCAGTTAAGTCTATTTACCTTCTACTGCTTATATTGCTGTTGTAATTTTATTGTTATGATTGATTGTGCACTTGCCTTATCTTGCGCTGTTTTCTGATACCTGCGCGCGGCTTGTGTATGCTTTATGTCCACCTTTTGGTGTGCTGGTACTGTTTTTTCACGTCCGTTTTCGGCGCGTTTGGGAGCGCGTTGCTCGCCTCTCAGTGCCTGGCCGTTTGTGCCGGTCGCTTTCGGTGGAGCGGGAGCAGGGGTCCGCGGTTCGCATTGGGAGCGCGAGCGCTCTCGAGCCGGTGTTGTTCAGGGGCATTTCAGCGTCGCGCATGCGCGCTGCTTTATTTCCGGCTCGAGGCGTTTTTTCTTCACACGCCCTCCTGCCGGTTGAGTGAAGGACCGCTGTTCATCTGCGCTCAGCCCACAGCCCTGAACTTTTGACCCCGCTTGACGCCGGAGCTCAGGAAAGAGCTTCGGTTGTATTTCCTTGTGCATAGGCTCTGCCTAGAGTGTTTTTTGACGGCAGGCTTTCTCCCTCCACATTCAAATTATTTTTGCATCGAGTTTTACCTCAGTTTAAGCCTGCTTTGGGGTTCACACTCCCCCATTACTGGTATCTAAGATACTCCATATATTACTACAGTCTTGTGGGCATTGACTTTTGCATATTGTTGCAATGGCTGAGTATTATGAAGAAGATGAAGACTGTTATTATGATGAGGGGGAAGATACTTCTCTTGAATATGACTTAGTGGAGGAGTTGGATAAGGGTGTTCAGCTTTCAGTTAACAAGGCACTGGTAAGGGCCATTAATCCCCTTAAACGCCATCTTAATGAATATGCCATTCAACAGGGCTGGTTGCCTCCTTCGCAAAAATCCGCAAAGTCTCCAGGTAACCCTCACACATTAGATTTTCAGAGACTGGCGAAGGTTTTGTCTTCAGACAAACCCAAGTCTTCTGCGTCTCTTTATGCGGAAGAGTCAGACCATGGTCAAGCCTCTTCAGGTCATGACTCTCCTCCTAAAAAGCGTCTCCGCAAGGAGCATTTTGTTGACGCCCCTGAGCGTCCCCCCCTTCTCAATTTCGAACCTGAGGACATTGTCCATCCAAATTCCACGTCATGGCTGCCCGCTCCAGCGGTGGCAGCTTACCTGGAGGCGCATGTTCGCCAACCTTTTGAGGCGCCTGTCCGGGCTCGGCTTCGCTCTGAGTGCCCGAGGCCTGACCTGGCAGACCATATTGCTGAAACCCCGGAGGTGGACCCTATGATGGTCACCTACCTTAAAAAATATTCTAAAGACCCCAAGAAAGGCCTGGACCGCTCCTGGCGGTCTTGTCAAGACAAGCTAATGGACATGTTGGGTCCCCTATCCAAGATCCTGGACCTAGGTTTCAAGGCCAAAGAAGCCTCGGCGACAGTTAACCCTGACGAGCTAATCGAATGGGCTCAGAGGGCTGTGTGCATGTTTGGGAACGTTAATTGTGCCATTTCAGCAGAACGTCGTCGATCCATTCTCCTGAAGCTGGATCCAAAGTTGGCGGAGCTGGCCACCTCTGAGGCAGGTCCAGAGGCGCAGGGTCTTCTTTTTGGCCAGCCTTTTCTAAAGGAGTTGACTAAGTTTGTCTCTGCCTTTAGCGGCATTGATAAGGCACAAGCTTCCTTGCGCCGGGCCATGCGTCCGGTTTTCACCAAGGCCGGACGACAAAGGGGACGGTCGTTCGGCCGCGGATCTCAGCAACAGTCCCAGAAGGGTGGATCGCAGCATCGTGGTGGCCAATACGACTCTGGCTACTCCACCCGCGCAAACTTTTATCCTTCCAGAAAAGGAAAAGGCCAGTACGGCAAAGGACGTTCCGGTGGTCATCAGGGACAATACCAAGATTCCCACCCTACAGGTGAGCCTGATTCCTGCATGCGATGTGATGTTGGGGGGTCGCATTCAATTTTTCCTGCAGAATTGGCGCATGCTCTCCGGCGATGCTTGGGTGCTACAAACTGTTCAGGGGTTCAGAATAGAATTCTATCACCCGATGCATCAGACTTGTCCCCCTCCTTGTCTGCGTTTTTCTCTTCAGGACCAGGTTTGTCTCTCAGAGGAGATAGACTCTCTTCTAAAAAAAGGGGCGGTGATTCCAACCACCCGTCATCCGAAGGGGTTTGCCAGTTCTGTCTTTCTGGTCGAGAAAAAAGGGGGCGGTGCTCGTCTTGTTCTCAACCTGAAAGACTTCAACGGCGGAGTCGTCTATCGCCATTTCAAGATGGAGGGCATCCATCTGTTGAGGGATCTCCTTCGAGAAGGGGATTGGATGGTCAGACTGGACCTCAAGGATGCTTATCTTTCGGTTCCGATTTACAAGCCTCATCGCCGTTTTCTCCAGTTTCTCTGGCAGGGAGTCTGGTACGAGTATCAGGTTCTCCCGTTCGGTCTTTCGTCAGCACCATGGTGCTTCACGAAGCTGTTGAGACCAGTTGTGGAACATCTTCGGTCACTGGGTGTCAGGTTGATTATTTATCTGGACGATATTCTCCTTATGGCGGATTGTCCTCTCAAACTTCTTCAACATCTGGAATTATCCATCACTCTTTTACAGTCTCTGGGGTTTCTAATCAATGTCCAGAAATCGGTTTTGGTTCCAGCCCAGCGTATCGATTTCCTGGGTTTTCAGATCGACTCGGTTACTTGTCAACTTCTCTTGCCCAACCAAAAGATGCGTTATATCAAGAGAGAGTTGACGTCTGTTATTTCCAGACCGACTGTGTCGTTGAGGTCGTTGGCGCGTGTAGTCGGTCTGCTGGCGTCATCCATTCAGGCGATTTTTCCGGGTCCCCTACATTACAGGGCAATGCAGCGCCTGAAAATTCTTCATCTCCGGAAAGGACTCGGATATTCCGATCAGATTCCTCTTACGGAGGAGGTCCGGTGGGAGATGCAGTGGTGGTTGGACCACATGGAGGCCTGGAACGGCCGAGCCCTCTTCGGTGTGTCTCCGGATCTGGTGATCGAATCCGATGCCAGTCGGTGGGGCTGGGGAGCCCGTTGCGGCTCGGTCTCGACCGGGGGTCGTTGGTCCCCTCAGGAATTGAAACTTCATATCAACTGTCTGGAGCTCCTAGCGGGTTCCTTTGCGATCAAATGTTTTTCTCCCCTACAGACCAGTTGTTGTGTCCTTCTCCGGATGGACAATATCTCAGCAGTCCGCTATGTGAACAAACTGGGCGGGACCAAGTCCAGACTCCTGGCGGAGATCGCCAAAGATTTTTGGCACTTCTGTCTGCAGAAAAAGATCACTGTTATTGCGGAGTACCTTCCGGGATGCCACAATCAGATAGCGGACTGGCACTCCAGGCACCTTCGGGATTACAGCGATTGGAGGCTGCATCCCCGGGTCTTCCGTGCTCTCCATCGGCGTTGGGGTCCTTGCCAACTAGATCTCTTTGCCTCTCGCCTCAATGCGCAACTTCCGCATTTTTACAGTTGGAGGCCGGACCCTCAGGCTCTGGCCACGGATGCCTTTCTCCAGCAGTGGCCATCGACCCTCTGTTATGCCTTCCCTCCATTTCTAATGATTCCCAGGGTATTGGCCTACTCCAAACGATTTCAGACGGATCTGATTCTGATTGCCCCTCTCTGGAGGGCTCAAGCGTGGTTTCCGGTCCTTCTAGAAATGTGTTCGGCCCCACCGTTTCTCCTTCCTCCATTGTGGAATCTCCTGTTGGACCCTCTCGGAGGTCCTCATCCCCTGATCCTCTCAGGCTCCCTCCCTCTTCTCGCGTGGAGGATCTCGGGGATCGCTGGTCGCTCCCAGGCCTTTCAAGCGACGCTTCCAAGCTCCTTGGTGAAGCTTGGGCTCCCAATACTCACAAACGGTATAAGGGGTCTTGGAAGCGTTGGTGTGATTGGTGTTCACAACAACAAGTTGATCCCGTTTCAGCGGATATCAGCATGATTGTTAATTTCTTGGCCTCCTTAGCCACCTCTGGTCTGGCTTATTCGACTATCAACGGTTTCCGGTCTGCTATCTCGGCGGGTCATGCCCACATAGATGGGAAACCCGCGGGGGAACATCCTTTTGTTTCCAGGTTGCTTAAAGGAGTTCGTTTTGCAAAACCTCCCACCCCTAAATATGTTACCTTGTGGGATGTTTCTGTTGTCCTCAGATTTTTGGAGGCCTGGCC
The DNA here is from genome assembly GCF_964263255.1 of Lissotriton vulgaris. Classification (NCBI taxonomy): domain Eukaryota; kingdom Metazoa; phylum Chordata; class Amphibia; order Caudata; family Salamandridae; genus Lissotriton; species Lissotriton vulgaris. The sequence continues at coordinate 1,805 of NW_028243907.1, read as the reverse complement.
TTCCAATGCTTCCTTATCTCGCAAGCAGCTTTCTGCAAAACTGACTATGTTGCTATGTTTGCTCTCTTGTAAGCGCGTGTCGGATGTGCACGCTTTGGATCTGGCGGGTCGCTGCTTCACTCCTGAAGGAGTTTCCTTTCGTCTCTCCAGACGTACCAAATCTAATACGCCTTCGATTTCTTATCCTTCTTTCCCTTCTCACCCCAACCTTTGTGTGGTTCAATGCCTGAAGGATTATGAGGTGAGTACTGCTTCTTTGCGCTCAGACATGCAGGGTCAACTGCTGTTTGCATTACAAAAGCCTTTTCGACCTGTTTCTCCAGCTACCTTGGCGCGCTGGGTGCGGGGGCTTATGTCGGAAGCTGGAATTGATGTTTCTGTGTTTGGCGCACACTCTGCACGTGGAGCGATGGCGTCCAAAGCTTATTCCATGGGTGTTACTCTGTTTGATATCATGAAGGCTGCAGATTGGTCGTCTGCTTCTGTGTTTAAAACTTTTTACTTTAAGCCTATCGATAGTGTTGCTTCTGTGGTGATAGATCAGCTTTAAAAAAGCATAATCGGAGCCTCCTGTCCTGACATAGAATTAAAAATTTGCAAACATTCGTGACAAGAATTTTCAATTCTATTAAGGACTAGGAGGCGAGGATTATCCCACCCGTTGTATATGCATGTATCTATTATGTTGTTACTATGCAATGCTTCATGGATCTTTCCTAATGAAATGTGATAAATGCTTTGGTTTTTTCTTTACCCACCCTTTTATTTGCTCATGATTACACAGGATGTGTATTACGGCTTTGTGTCTCTTTTCAGGCTCTGATCCCAAGTGAGGTTCCTCCGGCTCCGCCCTTGTGGAAGTTCTGCTGCGAGTTTCTTCTCCTCGTTGGCCTGCTTCTGTTCCTGTGGCTTTTGGAAGTTCCTCCGCCTCCACGTTCGGATTTTGGTCCTTTCGAATGATGTCTTCCTTGGTTCTGATGTTTAATTAGTTCTTCTTACTGGATTTTGGACAAAGAAAGAGGAAGTGGTTACCTCTGAGACTGTTTATATACTATGGGTGTACTCTATGGTTGCCCTATTTCCGTTTTTTCTTTACTGTAATGTGATTGGCTGCTATGTGTCAGTAAAGAAATGAGACTAAGCATAATCCTCGCCTCCTAGTCCTTAATAGAATTGAAAATTCTTGTCACGAATGTTTGCAAATTTTTAAATGTCCATTCTTTCACTCCGACTTCGTGTATATGTTTCATTTTCATTTATTTCACGTTTCCTTCTCTGTACTACTTGCGATTTGCCTAAATAATAAAAAAAAATGCAGTTCTTTCACTTCCAGTCCGCGTGCATTAATTTAATTGTCATTGATTTCACCTTTCCTTCTTTGTACTAGTTTGGATTTGCCCAAAAATAAAAAAGAACATTCTTTCACTCCAACCTCGTGCGTGTATTTATCACCTCTCCTTCTTGTACCAGTTGCGATTTGGTTGGAAAATAACAATTTCATTGTTTCACTCCGTCTCTGCATTTATTTTTCATTTATTTAAGCTCTCATTCTTTAAACCACTTTTATTTGCTTCCTTTCTCTTGTGCAGCTGAGGCTCAAGCATTAGAGAAACGAAACGCCAAGTAATGTATAGCGTGTGCTCGGTCTGGTGTCCCATGATATCGTGTATCCCTGCATTCAGCCCGAGCAGAGATCGACTGCTTATGTCTGATCCTGCCCGGGCTGAGTTCATTCTCCGAAGACGGCCGAAGTGGAGGGGATACACGATCCCAAGGGGATACCTGATATTACACAACACCGGAAT
>NW_028243906.1:0-12674 GCF_964263255.1 Lissotriton vulgaris | reverse complement strand
TTAAATGCTGAAATATCCTTTCCATTCCATGTTTCTAATGCTTCTGCTCTAGCCGTTAGTGAATCTAGCTTATCTTCCATTTTTTCGCAGAAGACTTTAATTTCAGCTTGATTCTTTATAGCCTTACAGGAGACATGGGCACGAGATCCCAATACCTGTCAACTAGAGGGCTATAAATGTTTTTTTAGGCCAGCGCAGGAAGGCAGATCAGGGAGGGCGAAGGGTGGGTTAGTCATTTATGTTGACCTAGACTTGAAAGGTATATGGTCACGACCCTCATGGGTATCAGACACCATACAGGCGGTGGTATTCCAGGGACAGGGACAGAGGCTTGTAATATTACATGTTTATAATTCAGGCTCAGTTGATGGAAACTACCCTGTATTAGAAGAACTAGAGAGAAGATTAAGCAATGAAACCGACCGCAGGCAGGGGGGCCCTGAACCAACTATTTTCTTGATGGGCGACTTTAATTGTCACCTGTGTCGAAAACTACTCCCCATGAGTCCCGACTGGTCTTCCTGCCCTGAAGAAAGTGGTCCACACTTTGAACACAACAAAGAGGGAACACTGCTTATGATGTTACTTGACAGGTTCGCCCTCACCCATACAATGGATTTATTAGCACTGAAAATAGGGGACACTCTTACGCCAACATTTAAGGGAAGAGGCTGCTCTTCCATCATAGATTTTATTCCAATATCTGCCTTTGCTAAAGATAAGATCATAGAGGTAAGAACGGGGTGGAGCCCCTTTAGTGACCACAACCCCCTAATCCTCGAAATAGAATATAATGGCCTGCCAGCAGGATATCCCGCTGAAGAGACTGTAATCCGCCCAACTGATCAGGGGAGGCGCCTAAGATGGGCAAAGATTAATGCTCAAGAATTTTATAGCTCCCTTGTGGAAAAAGGGAAAGACCAACTAGAGGCCTGCCTCGAACCTTCAACAGAGGGCATAGATGTGGTCCTGGCATTTGAGGCTTTACCTAGGGTGGTTGAGGGACTATTAACAACCAACCTTCCTATAAAGGCATCGCCAACTCCAAGATGGTTTGATACTAATTGCTCGCGGGCTCTAAGGGAGCTAAAATTGAGCCTCAAGAGGTGCCCGAGAGATAAGAATGACATTTCCCAATGTAGACGTAAATACAAAATGCAGGTGAAGCAGAGAAAGGCCACGCTACAAAAGGAAGTTTGGGCAGATCTGAGGGAAGCAGGAGAAAATCGGGATTATACCCAATTTTGGAGGATTATTAACAGACCTTGCTACCAAGATTCGAGTTCCCCTGTTATTAGTACCAACATACTACCGGAGCAATGGATCAACCATTTTAAGAATCTATACAATCAGCAGGGTAGATAGATAGGGCCGAACCGTGGGAGGGGGCGAGACCAACTGAACTAGAATTCTCTTTAAGGGAAATCTCGAATGCAATTCATGGCCTGACTCGAAACAAGGCACCAGGCCCGGATGGTACCCCCCCCTGACCTCTATTTGAGCAACATAGAGTTATGGGCACGATAATGACCAGAGTACTAAATGCAGCAATAAAAACTGGGCTCCCGCGATCTTGGTCGACAGCGCTTATTGTCCCTATTTACAAGAAAGGCTGCAGGGACAACCCGCAATGTTACCGTCCAATCTCACTGATAGACGTGTCAGCTAAACTACTAGGCTGGGCAATTCTAAATCGCCTGGCGGAGTGGACTGAAGCACACCATACTATAGCAGACACTCAGTACGGTTTCAGGGCAGGCAAATCAACTAGTGACCAATGCCTTAATCTTTATCTAATTGTTGCCAAATACACAAAAACGAGTAATGGAACAATGTATATGGGGTTCATGGACCTGGCAGCTGCATTCGGTAATGTAAACAGAAGCAAACTCTGGGCCCTTATGTTTAAATTGGGAATTGACCCAGACCTTATAAACATCTTAAAGGAACTCCACTGGAACACCACTGCCAAAGTCCACCATAGCGCGGGGGTGAGTACTGATCCCTTCCCGTACACTGGCGGGGTGAGGCAGGGGTGTATCCTGGCCCCATTCCTATTCTCCCTCTATATAAATGACTTGGAGACCTCACTGACGGCTCTGGAGACTGACTGCCCTAGAGTAGGATCGCATCATGTTCCAGTTCAGCTTTATGCAGATGACGCGGTTCTGCTCGCTCGAACAGCAGTGAGCCTGCAACATCTGGTCAGTGGATTTGTAAGGTTCATGGAGAATCTGGATCTCTCGGTGAACCTGACCAAGTCATTTGTCATGGTGGCTGGAAAAAAAAACCCTAAGAGATTTGTTTTTAAAATAGGGAACTCATGCCTTAGAAACGGTAAACACATTCTCGTATCTGGGTCTATTGTTCAACAGAGAGATCAGGTTTGCCCCCTTAGTGGAGGAAAGAAGCAGGAAACTGGTGTCAGCAAATGGTGCTATTCTAAACTTTGCACGTAGGATGGGCCGCTGGTCACCGGAGCAAGTAATGACACTGTATAGTGCGGTCAGCATTGCCAAAGCCACATACGGGGCAGAGGTGTGGGGTTTTAAGAATGGACACCAGATACAAGTTGAAGAAGACAAATTTCTAAGACAATTGCGGAAGGTGTCACAGACCACCCCAGCAGCAATTGCACATAAGGACCTTGGAATTCCGTATATATCTGACCTGATTAAAGTGAGGCCCACCCTGACCTGGCTCCGAATCTGGTTAATTCCAGAAGCTGAACTCAGTAGACAAATAATCAAAGATCTCCTCCAGAGAGATAGGTGCCTACAAATCCCCTGGCTTAAATATGTTAAAGAAACTCTAGAGAGCATAGACCATCAAACACTATTCACTGACCCGGCAATGATTGATTCTTTTTGTAAACACCGGATTCACAAGCAGTTGTTTGAAAAATACGATTGTAGCAGGAAACAACTGGACTCTACTAAATCATCTGTAGCTGCGCATTCCATAGTAAGCAATGGAGAGGGTATGGAACCATATTTATTTTTAATGCACAACAAACAAGAGAGGTTTTTAATGTGTCGTTTTAGGCTCAATTTGTTACCTAATATTTTAGCTTATCCGTCAGGTTTCACTTTAACAATTGAGCAGAAGGGTGCCTGCGGCTGCGACAATAGGTCTCCGCAGGACACCCTTCATTTTGTATTATTATGTCCCTTTTACCATATCCCTCGCCGCAGCTTTCTTGTAGATATTTTAAAGGAGTCAAAAATTCGCACTGCCAAATCTGCTTTAATATTTTTGCAAAGAGCAACTGACATTTGTACTCTGTGCTCTATTATGAGTTTTTTTTAAAGTGGCTGTTAAATTAAGAAACACTAGTGGCTGATTTCGGAATGTATTCAATGCCTTTTTAATAATTTCATTTTTAAATATTGTATAGTTCAGAAATGTAATGTATTCTACGATTGATGATTTGTACTATGTATTTTTATGATGGTTTTTAATCATCAAAATAAAGATTTACTGAACTGAACATTAAGCCGAAGAACATACCCACACTCAGGAATGATCTTTAGAAACCATGTTCTAACGTCTCCCCTCCAATTGCCTGTAGCAGGACGTGCCTTCGCCTACTTCCACACACTCATAGGGCAAAAACAACTCTTCTGCAGGAACTGTGCTTAATCACACCAACCACATCAACACCAACCACACCAACTACTTCATCCACATCAACAACATTTTTTATACTTCATCACACAGTGGACCGCACTGACTCAGGCTCCCTCCTGGAGGTTTATGTCCTCACCTCTCCTGATACAACTCACTGATTTGATCTAAGCTTATTTAACCCCTTCACTGCTGGGCAAATTCCGCTGCAGTGCGAGGGGGGGGTGGGGCGTTGGCGTGGCGCTCAGGTACTCAGGACGGCTCGCCGCCGTCATGAGTCACCGTAGGTGTGTGATTCAGAAAAGGGGGTGGTGATGGACAGAGTCTCTGAATTAAGCAGAACACTTCTACCCAGTCAACAGATCAGGGCTTGATCCATCACCGTTTTTTAGCTCACTGCACCATCCCAGCTCGGAACCTGGCTACATGCAAATAATAGCAGTCTATGCAGATGACTTCCTTATCTTCTCTGAAGATGCAGAATCAGCTATTCCGGAAATCATTAAGTTAAATAATGCCTATTCCATTGCCTCAGGTTACACACTAAACAAGGACAAAACTGAAGTCTTCCCTCTCAACCCTGACTACACAACTACAAAAATCAGAAATCCCAACCTCAAATGGCAAAACCTCTACTTGAAATACTTGGGCCTACATTTGGCAACTCATCATCCTAATCCCGCACACACATTGAAAACATGTAGTTGAAACAAATATAGGATCTCATCAAAACGTGGTTGCCCAAGCATATGATGTGGTGGGGTAGACTAGAATGCTTATTGCTCTGCAAGTGAACTTTATAATCAGTATCTTCCCTCTTATAATATCGGACCACTAATTTAAAATCCTTAATGAGTCCACTACCCAATTCATCTGGCGAGGTAAAAAACCTAGAATTGCTACCAAGATCTGACTACTTAATAAAGATAAAAGAGGAGTGGGTCTACCCGACTTTAGTAAAATTGAAATAGCTTTTGTCCTTGAAAAATCCATACTCTGGTTGATTCCAAACACGCTACATCGGCGCCCCCTAGACAGGCATTGAGCAAGACTTCTTCCTACCATTTACACCTCTTGCAGCTATTTCAATGGACTACTTCAAGCCACAGCATTCTACAAATATTCTTAGAGATATGATATTTGCTGTGAACATCGGACAAGACATGTACTATCAAAATTGAGCATTCCTCCTATGCATCACTCTGATACAACCCACTAACAAAAACTGACAGTAAGGCCTACACTGCCAGTCTTGGTCATCCCACAAAATCCTATACATCAAAGATGTGATTGTCAGAGCCCACCCCATTCTGTTTTCCTTCATATAGGCCCACTGTGGTCTTCCTAACAAAGAATTTGATAACTTCCTAAAACTCAAAGTGGAGTAGAATCACAGCCAATGATTCTGGCACCCTCAGTACCCAGGTAAGCTTCAGAAACTAACCTTGCTTTTTACCCAAGTTCAAAAAGCCTCAAAAATGTACAAAATCCTTCAGGATTCTGCTTTAAATGTATCCACAAATACAAAACCAAATGGTCTGACTCTTGTATTAGGGAAGGCTATTCTCACCTAATGGACGACAATTCATTGCTTATTTGGAAACATGCCACTAAACTCAAGATTTCCCCTGTCATACGGTGGGCGCCATCTTGAGTGTGGCAGGTGGGGACAGTGCTCAAGTCGGGCCGTCCTTCCCGCCCCTCTTTCTCCCTATATAATGTGTAAGCCAACCAGACGGCGCAGCGGGCTGGCGCAGCGGGCGCGCCGGACGCGCGCCGAGCCCGTCCGCGCCAGGACGGCGCCGGGCGCGGGCCATGCTGCCCAACTTAACCCTGTTCTCAGGTACGACTCTAACATGCTACTCGCTATGCGCCCGTTAACATCAAGCTATAGCTGCAAGGATCACCGTCCCATTGCTCACCTCTGGGGACCTTTTTCATGTCGCTCGTGTAGATGGTCATCCTTGGGACCCACTGGCACCATCCCACACCCTTCCCCTCCACCGTTACATAAGCCGATTACCTTTCGTTGCGGACTCATCAACGCCAGATCCTTAGCCTGTCATGGACAAGATGTCCACGACCTCGCACTTGCCCATGACCTAGACGCACTGTTCATCACCGAGTCTTGGCTAAATGACTCATCTAATCCTGATCTGGCAACTGCCCTTCCCCCTGATTTCACGATTCTCAGACGAGATAGACCAGTCGGCAGGGGAGGTGGTTTAGCTATCATCATCAGAAAAGAGGTCAGATTCCATACATTTGAACTGACCTCACTCAAGGACTGTGAGAGCTTAGGCTTCGTGATTCACATTAACCCCACCACCTCTCTTACGGGTGGACTTGTGTATCGTCCCCCCGGAAACGCCACGCCCTTTCTGGATTCCCTTGATGACACCCTTGGATCTCACCTGACTCACTACCCAAGCTTTACTCTTCTCGGTGATTTCAATCTTCATTTGGAATCCCGCGCAGACCCCCACACCTTAACCTTTCAACAATCCCTTGATATCTTTGGCCTTTCCCAACTGGTCGTGCCCCCCACGCACTCGGCCGGACACACATTAGATGGCATTTGCACCAATTCTGCCACTATAACAGTATCCCCTCCAATCCCACAAATTTGGACTGACCATTATTTTATACCTTTTTCTATCAAGGCAAAACCCTCTCCCCACCCACACAGTAAGAATTCCCCCTCAACCTTTGCGATAAATTGGAAGAAAGTAGCCGAGTCCATTAAGTCTCATCCTCAGCTCCCTACCCATCCTCCCACTATCGTAGGAGATGTATCGCAAGATTCCAAAAACTTCCACACCTGGATCAACAAATTGATCCTGGATAAGTCCAACCCTATCAACCAAGAAAAAGCATACCCTATGCACACACTTGAAATGTAAAAATTGGAAACAATGTTCATACGCAATAGTCCAATGTGATACAGAGAAACAACAATAGATTGCAAATTGTGAAGATGAATAAATATGTGTCAATAAAGAAGTCTTGTTCTCCTTGTTTTATTCAAACACAGCATGTGGACAACCAGCCGACACGTGTTTCATCGCGTTTTCGCGACTCTTCAGGGCTCCAATGGTTGTGTTCAGTCTTTACGGTCGCAATTCCGGTGATATTTCCGACCCGGAAGGGCCCAGGACCATTAAAAGTTTATTGCGAAGTAAAGTACCAATGCTTGCAAGCGAGTGCGCTTGTGCTGTGTCGCCCGGGGGAAGGATATTAGTGTCAGTCTTTTTCTATCTTAGCCTCTGGTATGCCGGAAATGAAACGTGATATTCCGTAGCCTCGTCCGGACTTGGTGTCTCCAGGGCGTTGTGGATTCCTTCCTTCTTCTCCCGGGTCTCCGTTGTTCGAAGTGCGAAAAAGACTGACACTAATATCCTTCCCCCGGGCGACACAGCACAAGCGCACTCGCTTGCAAGCATTGGTACTTTACTTCGCAATAAACTTTTAATGGTCCTGGGCCCTTCCGGGTCGGAAATATCACCGGAATTGCGACCGTAAAGACTGAACACAACCATTGGAGCCCTAAAGAGTCGCGAAAACGCGATGAAACAATTGTCGGCTGGTTGTCCACATGCTGTGTTTGAATAAAACAAGGAGAACAAGACTTCTTTATTGACACATATTTATTCATCTTCACAATTTGCAATCTATTGTTGTTTCTCTGTATCACATTGGACTATTGCGTATGAACATTGTTTCCAATTTTTACATTTCAAGTGTGTGCATAGGGTATGCTTTTTCTTGTAACTTTGGAGTAGTTTAGCTTGCTTGCTTCTCCTCAGAGTGGTTATATGGTTGTCCACTCACCCAGTTGCACCATAATTTACCTGGTTCTATAGTGCTACCATACTGGCAGTGCGCCCATTCTCTGACACCCTAAAAACCATTCCTTCTTCGAGCCTATCAACCAAAAACCTATCTCCCATAAAAGGAAGCCCAATGCTCCGTGGTATACTCAGGCCCTCACCGATAGCCATCGTACGTGTAGGGTCCTTGAAAGATATTGTTAAGTCCTTCACCCACCCCAAAGCCCTGGCACTGGAAATCCCCCCATCCCAAACTCTTTGTAACCAAATTGCTGATTTCTTTGTCGACAAAATTAATAACATCCACAAGGATTTTCCTCCCCCTGCCACCCCCCCCCCTTACTCCACAACTCTGATTCACCTACATTTTGCAGTTTTTCACCAGTATCTTTGCTTCAATCCCAGAAGGCCATCATGACCTGCCGCTCGGGAGCCCCTACTGACTCCTGTCCCCCGGCTATTCTACATCTTCTCATTGAGGCCGTCAACCCTCTTATCAATTCCATCATCAATCAATCCCTCAGCTCAGGCACTGTTCCGGCTGAATGGAAGAAAGCCATCGTAAAGCCTCTAATGAAAAAGCATAATAAACCCCCTACAGACCTTTCCAACATGCGCCCCATTTCCCTTCTTCCAGCATTAGGCAAAATTACCGAACAAATAGTACATGCTGAGCTAAAAGCCTTTGTGGAAAATAACCATATTCTCCATCCCCAGCAGTCTGGTTTCCGCTCCGGCCATTCAACTGAAACTGCTCTGATCGAGTTATCCGACACCATCAAGTTCCTGCAGGATGAGGGGAAACACGCAGTTCTCATCCTGCTCGACTTAACCGCAGCATTTGATACCATCTCTCATGCAATCCTCATCCACAGAATGCGCGAAATTGGTGTGTCGGACACTGCTCTGAAATGGATATCTTCATTTCTGTCTAACAGATCGCAAACAGTCTCACTCGGCCCCTTTCTCTCCAGCGAAAGAACCATTCCATCAGGTGTGCCCCAGGGGTCCATTCTGAGCCCACTTTTCTTCAATATTTACATGGCCCCCCTGCTTACCCTGATTGAATCCCATGGCATCCTTGTAACATCTTACGCGGACGACACCCAACTTGTCGTCACCCTCGACAAAAAACTCCCCGATGCCGCCCTCAGATTCCAGAATTGCCTTTCCCAAGTCTTTGCATGGCTCAATAATAATCACCTCAAGTGCAACAGCGCCAAAACTGAGATTATACCCTTAGGCAAAGACACCCTCTTTTCTCCAAAAGATTGGTGGCCCCAGCACTCTGAGGCACCTCCCAGTGCAGTCTCATCGGCCCACAATCTGGGTGTCCAATTTGACTCATCCCTCAGCTTTGACGACCATGCGCGCATTACTGCAGGGTGCTGTTTTAACCTTATTAGACAGCTAAAGAAATTTTTCGACTTTCTCCCTATTTCCGCCAGGAAATCAGTGGCTGTGGCTCTGATCCTGTCCAGACTCGATTATTGCAATGGTCTCCTGGCAGGTATAAAAAAGTCCACCCTTAAGAAGCTACAGAGCGTCCAGCACGCGGCGGCCAGGCTCGTTCTCGGTCTTCCAAGAAGGTCCTCGGCCTCGGCGGCCCTCAACACCCTCCATTGGCTGCCCCTCCACAAAAGGATCCTTTTTAAACTCCTTGTTACTGTCTTCAAGGCCACTAAGAACACAGGCCCTTCCTATCTTGTCAAGCGCTTCCCTCAGTACACTCCATCGCGCTGCCTGAGGTCATCAGGAGCTAATCTAGTTACCATACCCAGGTTCAAGCTCAAAACGAAAGGTGGAAAAGCCTTTTCACTCCTGGCGGCTAAGGCTTGGAACGGCCTTCCCTCTAGCCTCAGGCACGCCCCTTCAGAAACCCTTTTCAGAAAACTTCTGAAGACTTGGATCTTCCTTCGACCTGACTCTTTGGTCCTCGCAGCCATATGATTTCCATCTCCACCAAATTGGTTTTTTCTGATTGCTCAGCGCCAAGATGCTCCTTCCGGAGCGATAGTCGCGCTATATAAAAATTAATAAATATCAAATATCAAATACGGTAATGCAAATATTGGCTATTATACAGAGCCTTCAGGACACCAGCAATGCTTTGCAAATTAGGCCTACTAAACTCAACCATAGATTGGGACTGTTCCTCAGACGTTGGCAACCATGATAGCATGATTTTTATTGTCCCCTGCTCCACCCCTACTGGGAAGTCATTAACAAACCTATAAACAACATCTTCCACTGTAAGATATCACTGGACCTGTACTAATCTCTTTAGGTCCCTGGGCTCTTCCCAAGCCTCCACTCCTCAATACAACAGAATTCCTACTATTGATTTGCTAGTCACACTGGGTGTCTCAACGATCCTTTGAGATTAGAAAGATTTTAAATCTATTTCGTACAACACGTGGTGGGCCTGTGCTTGCTTCCTTAGGAGCACGGACAGCATCATCCTTAATTAAAAATTTCAATCATGGTAAATCGAGACTACTTTGGTCTCCATTAGATTCTCACATGCAAACCAACTCTCCTCCAAATCAAGATACTAGACAATAAGCTCCTAACTAACGAACCACCTCATTTAAATACTTGGGCTATCACCCCCCCTATCACCCCCCTCCCCACTCCTTTCCATAATCACCACCTCTTTTTTCTTTTTTCCACTCCCTCTCTCTTTTGCTCTCTTCCCTTCCTAATCTTTTTTCCCATGCAAAGTAAATCACCCACCTGACCACTTGTAAAATTCAGGCAATGATTGAAAATGGTGCAGAGTAGAAATATCTCTGCTAAAATATAGTGGGACAGAACTATCGCCGCAAAAATATAGTGGAGAAGAAATATCAAGAACAAAAATATAGTTGACAAGAATATCGACTGACAGGTTAGTAATATCGATTACATAAATATCTCTGTAAGAAATATTGTTTACAAAAATATAGTTTAAAAAAAATCTAAATATTAATAATTTTATGTATTTTAGTTTTTTTAATGTGAATAGTTTGTTATTTATTTTTTAGAGTTTTACTAGTTATTAATTTATTTTAAGTTTAATTCTGCATTTTTAGATCCGTAGCAGGTTGTGGGTTTATAGAGGAATAGGGTGGGAAGTAATTTAATTTTATAAAATGTATTGAATATTTAATGTGTTAATTGATTAATTAATAATAGTTTAATAATTAATTGTTAATTAATTTCAAATAGTCAATTGATAAATAATTAGGTTAATTGCTTAATTATTTTAGGTGTGTGTTGCGGTGTTTATATGTGTAAATTGTGTGAAGGGTGGTAATTAATGAAAAAAATATATTGATTAAATATTAAATACTTTTAAGTTTATTACTATCAATGAATTATCAATTATTATTTGTAATTGTGTAATTAATTTTAGGTGTGTGTTTTGGTGTTAATATGTGTAAATGGTGTGAAAGGTGGTAAGTAATTAACTTGTATTGATTCATTAATAATAATAATATTATATTAAATTAATGTTCATTAATTAAATATTAATTATTCAATTTAATTGTGTAATTATTTGTAGGTGTCTGTTGTGGATTTTATAGTGTTAAATAATGGGTCATTTTTTTTTATCTTTGTTAATAATAATATATATACATTTATATATTGATTATGTAAATATTGGACATTTCATTTTTATAAAAATGTTGATGATTTTATTTTTATTGTTTTGGGATCCAGCGCTTTCCCTGTAGAGGTGGGCCTCAGCCAGTCCTACCAGTGCTAGGGGTTCGCCCTTCTCTGCACACAAGTCCTCAGTCCAGTAAATAGAAGTTGGCTTGGAAACTGAAATGTCAAAAGAGATATTTATTAAACCTCATGAGATGGAACTACATTCACTAAGTGTGAGCGGGAAATCCGTTACGCTCGCGGATTTTGCGGATTTTTGGGAATTCCGCAATCAGCGAATTTTCCAAAATCCGCAAAAAAAAATCCGCGAACGTAACGGGTTCAAAAGTTGAACCCCCACTCATGCAACTATTTTACAATGGCGCCAGCAAGCTGCCAGCGCCGTTGTAAAATAGTTACAAAGTTAGCTTGCACAGGAACCACTAGATAAAACGAAGCAGGTGCTGCTTTATTTTATCTAAGTGCTTCCTGTGCAAGCTAACTTTGTAACTATTTTACAACGGTGCTGGCAGCTTGCTGGCGCCATTGTAAAATAGGTGCATGGCTGGGCACAGGTCTGTAGGTCACTCAGGGGACCCCTGCGCCCTTCAGGGCGATTGCATAGTAACACACACATGGTCGCTTGAACTAGTTGATGCTCAAATTTAGTGACTCATTCATTAGCCCAAAAACAATCGTGAGCGTCGTCGAGGCTGGACAGGTGTGCCTTCTTCCCAAATCTACCGTGGAAAATCAGCTGTGGTGCTGGATAGGCTTTGCATCCTTGACTTTCACAAGCGCAATACCCGTGCTGTTCCTGTGACCAGGAGCTTCTTTCTCTTCATCTGCTGAACTGATCTTTCTCTGACCTTTTATTCACACAAGAGGCACATACCCTACTGGGCACATTGTGTTCGCACGGGTTTCTGCAAGTTCGCACGCGTTTTGTACAATTTCGCAATTTGCGAAATTGTACAAAACCCTTGCGAACTTGCAGAAACCCGTGCGAACATAAAAAAAAAATCCGCAAATTCGCGGGAATTCGCGGATTTTGCGGATTGCGAGTTCGCAAATCCGCAAAATTCGCGAACGCGAGATTCGCAAAATTCGCCCATACTTAACATTCACACAACACCCTTCGGTAGTGTATGAAGAGTAGAAGAACCATGGGTCTTTTATACCCACACAGGAGCTCAAAAGAAGGCGGTACAAGCACACATAGGAGAGTTACATACATAAATGGTCATACAGAAATGTACAGTCAACAAAGAAGGAGGAATTAACAGTTGCTGACTTCAGTAGAAATATCCTGAGAGTAACATACCTAAGCAGGTGAATGGGCAGCTACATACTTCTCTGCGCATGTGCAGAGTAGCAAAAGCTAAGTATAGCCAGTTCTGTGAGCAAGGCACAAAGGCAAACGACAGAGAAAAAGGAAGGAGTACATGGTGAGCACATGGCAGGAAAAATGGCTGCCGGAAACAAGATGGCTTCAGCTAAAAGCTAACATCGATCTCTGCCAATTTTCCACAGATGACCCTTTTAGCATTAGCTGAAGACATTCACCTTCTGGAGGAGTCAAAA